>NW_010365008.1:220006-242759 GCF_000414095.1 Morus notabilis | reverse complement strand
TATAATAATAATTATATATTATATTATAGTATAATATAATATAATATAGTCATAATTTTTAACTATTTACAACAATTTAACTTCATAATTTACCAAACGCTATTACACTAATTTTAGAACCAGCACAGCTACTATAATTATAGTTTACCAAACACTCAGCTACTTTTTGTAACGGCTGCTTCTTTTTTTAGCACAGTTAAAAGTAATTTTTTCAAAATCTACAATATTACCAAACTAAGCCAAAGAGAGTGGTAAAGTGATTGTTCCTAATATTTTTTTAATTTTAAATATACTCTTTTTTATTTGAGTGGTTGTGAATTTGTATAATTGATATTAAAAAGTATTTAAATAGGGATAGAAAAGTTGTTATGAATTATTTCAAAGACTAATATGTAATATAATAATTTGTAAACTTTTTTTTTCATAAATTATAAAATAGACATACACGTAATTAACTCAACATTTGTAAGTAAATGTAGGCTTGAAGCCTTCACCGAAAATGAGCTGGGCTACAAAGTAATGATGAGCTCTTCTGCAATAACAATAGATTTTAATGTTTCTCAATAAATTATAAATAATTTTCTTAAAAATAAAAAAGGGTTGACAATTGAAGTTAATGTTGAAATATTTTTATGTGAACTTTCATAATTATAATAATTTATTATGTAATTAATTAAAATATTTTATAAATAATTGTGTTAATGTGAATTAATATATGCATGTATATTAAATATTAATTTATAATAAAATAAATATTTGTTTTATTAATTTATTTAAAAGATATAAATTTTATCTATCTTATAATATTTAGTCAGCTCATTAAATCAGATACCCTATCTAATTGAATATTGGCTAAAGCTAAATACCCTCATTTTTTATATGTAGTCAGCCACCCTTTTGTTTTTGGGTGGGCTTGTGGCATTTTGTGGGGGTGTGGCCGAACAGAGAGAGGGAGAGATAGGGAGGAGCTCAATGGCTCATCTTGCCTTTCTTCTTCCTTTTGCAGCTCCTCCACTCACTTCCAGCCGCCATCAACGTTTTTCGGTGACCATGAACGGCTTGTCTCCGCTGCCCACCGGAAGAGGTAACATTCTTTGTCCATTGATGTATGCCTAAATCCCAAATAAATTTATATGACATTTTTGGATTTTTAGCTAGATTATTATTTTTAATCTTGTTTAGATTGTGTTTAGATCATTTAAATCAGTTAGTTCCTCCGTAAGTTGAAGAAGAAAGTTTAAAGGGAAAAAGCGATAGAAAAAAGTAGTTAAGTCATACCGTTATGATGTTTTTAAAGGAAAGAAGTGGCAATTGAAGGCCTTTTTTTTTCCTGGTGAACAAGGCAATTGAATTTAATTCTTATGGCTGGTGAGTGATATTGGCGTGAGTTGTATTGGTTGAGAGTTTTTTAGGAAATGGTAGTTGACTTATCTGTAATTATATCCCGATTGTTATGGGATTTTGTTCTTTTTTATTTTCTTATCAAAGATAACTCCGTATCAATGGTTACCCAAAATAATTGGTTTATATATATATATATATATATGCTCTGTACCTTGACGAATATACATAAGAAAACTTTTTATTCAAAATTCTCTCTAAGTTATCATGGTATCAGAGCAGAGATCCTTGGAGTTTCCTTAATCTTCCCTGCACGAGAAGCTGCTGTTACAACATCAGTGACGGAAACCGGAGACGATGGCAACACCAACTGATCTGGTGGAATGAGAGCAGTAGAGTACGGCCGCTATCCTCGAAGATCTTATGACAAGAATGCCTCATGCTTTGACTCAAAACCAGACCCAGACTCCAACGGTGACGTACGATACTGCCGCTACAGAAATTGGTATCAAACTTGATGGTACCAATTATGCTCTATGGTCTCAAATTGTTGAGATGTATATCTCAGGCAAAGACAAGTTGGGATATATAAATGGCGAACTCCCACAACCCGAACCGAATGATCCCACTATTAGGAAATGGAGGACATATAATTCTATTGTGAAGGGATGGTTGATTAATTCAATGGATCCTTCATTAATCAGCAACTTTATTCATTTTTTGACTGCCAAACGTGTATGGGAATCAATTGCTACAACCTATTTTGATGGAGCTGATAAATCTCAGGTCTATGACTTAAAGAGACGTGTAACTTGAATGAGACAACACGGAGAATCCATTGAGTCATTCTACAATGGTCTCCAAGGCTTATGGAGGGAGATCGATTTCTGCCCCCCAAATCCGATGGAATGTGCAGGTATTTATACTTTCCTCGATGGGCTAGATGATAGACTTGACAACACCCGGAGTGATGGACTCCAACTACAGCCATTTCCAACTATTGAACAGGCTTATGTTTATGTCTGGAGGGAAGATATCAGACAAACAGTCATGCTTACAAAAAATGGTAACACTACTGCTGCGGCTATGGCATCTAGAGGAGAAAAATTTGTCCACAACAACAGCTTACTCTCCAGGCTGTAAAATCGGGATCTACCACGTTAAATGGTGGAAAACCAAACCCTTCAATAAAGGCTAAGGGATAAACGGAGGGCAGAGGAAGTGGCTGTTCTCATTGCGGAAACATGAAGCATACTCATGAAACTTGTTTCAAGTTACATGGTTATCCATAATGGTGGAATGAACTCAAGGCACAAAAGCAGAAAGAAGCTAATGGCGGAACCAGACGAGTAGCAATGGTACCACAACTGTCCTTTGCTCCACTTGTTGAGTCAAAAGATGAATCTTTAACCACTCTCGGTGATCAAGGTAACGACTGCTGTTACAACAGTAGTGCTGTACTTGTTTCTAACGAATGTAACAATAATGGTTGGATAGTAGACTCAGGGGCGACGGATCATATGACATTTTGTCCAGATGACTTTGTCAAAACTTCAGAACCAAGACGGACTAGTGTATCCAATGCTAACGGGGTTATGTATCCAGTTATAGAGGCTGGAATAGTAAACTTATCATCCTCAATATCTTTGTGTACTCTTTTAGTACCATCTCTCTCAAATAAACTAATGTCTGTGGGCCAAGCTACTGAAGAGCTAAATTGTGTGGCACTAATGTATCCAAATTTTTGTATTTTTTAGGATATTCTCACGAAGGAGATCATTGGGCGTGGTACTAAGAGAGAGGGGTTGTACTACATATATGATTTCAGTTCTGGCAACGTGAACCCTTCGCTTAGTGCAAAAGAAAAACAGATTTGGCTATGGTACTATCGTTTGGTCATCCGTCATTTAGCTACATGAGGCATCTATTTCCACAGTTATTTTTAAATTTGAATTATTCTGAATTTAGACGTGAGACTTGCATTTTAGCCAAGAGTCATCGTGTACCCTTTCTGATTAGTCTTAATAAAAGTGATATTCCTTTTGTTTTGATTCATTTTGATGTTTGGGGATCCTCTCCCATTACAACTGTCTCTAGTATACGTTGGTTTGTGACTTTTGTAGATGACCATACCCGAATGACTTGGTTATATTTGTTGAAATGCAAAGATGAGGTATTTGGTGTGTTTCGCGCATTTGACACTATGATTCACAATCAATTTTCAGCTAAAATCCAAATTCTTCGATCTGATAATGGGGAAGAGTATGTGAATCAAGATTTTATGGAGTTTTTTCAAAAAAGCGGTATTCTCCATGAATCTTCATGTAGTCAAACTCTGCAATAGAATGGAGTGGCCGAACGAAAGAACAGACACATTCTAGAAACTGCACGTGCATTGCTAATTGGAGCAAAAGTACCTGGTTGTCACTGGGATGATGCAGTTGTCACTACTGTCCACTTATTAAACCGAATGCCTTCTAAAGTCTTGGAGTTCAAAACTCCACTACAGGTTTTGTCAAAACATGTTACTCTACCATATGTACTCCTTATTCCACCAAGTGTATTTGGTTGTGTTACATTCGTTCATCTACATAAACATCAACGGACAAAACTCGAACCTTGTGCTATTCGTTGTATATTTCTGGGATATGGTACAAACAAAAAGGGCTATCGTTGCTATAGTCTTATTAACAAGACGTACCTATATCACAATGGATGTCACTTTCGTAGAATCTGAGAAATTTTACTCTTCATCAGTATCAACTTCTCCTCTTCAGGGGGAGACATGGGATGAAGAGCAGAAGTGGTGGGATTTCCCGAATGAAGAAGTTGTTGCAAGTGAAGATGTTGTTACAACAACAGCGCCACACATTGTTGCAACAAAAATGCCAGAAGATCTACCGAGTAAAGAAATTGTTGCAACAACCATGTTAGATGCCAACAATCTCGCAACAACAGAAGAAGTCGTCGCAACAACCGAAAAAGACCAGGAAATTGAATGTCGTACACCCAATGAGAAAACCCCTCTACTCCATGTACCCGACGATGACAATCTTTCTCCTGAGAATATTCATGAGGTAACTTCTCTGGTTCCTCCTTCTAGCAATGTTTTGGATACTACTGTTGGTTATCACTTACCTTTCAGGCACAATAGGGGTAAGCTCCTAACTCGCTACTCACCAGACACTGAAGGAAAACAATCAAAGTACCTGATCTCTAATCATGTAACCACTCAAAGACTGATCGAACCTCTCAAAAACTTCACCAACAAGCTGTCCTATTGTCATATTCCTTATGGTGTTCATGAGGCCTTGGAAGATCCAAAATGGTCCCGAGCCATTCAAGAAGAAATGGAAGCACTAGTAAAGAACAAAACATGGGATCTTGTTCCGCTGCCAGAGGGGAAGAAAACAGTTGGGTGTAAATGGGTGTTTTCCATTAAGTATAAGGCAAATGGATCCATGGAAAGATACAAGGCGAGACTGGTAGCCAAAGGCTATATACACAGACATACGGAGTAGACTATCAGGAGACATTTTCTCCAGTGGCAAAGTTAAACACCGTCAGAGTTTTGTTGTCCTTGACAGCAAATTTAGATTGGCCACTACACCAATTCGATGTAAAGAACACTTTTTCTTCATGGAGATCTTGAGGAGGAAGTATATATGGATATCTCACAGGGGTATATGTCATCACCCACCATTGGAATTGTGTGCAAGTTACAAAGAGCTTTATATGGACTGAAGCAATCATCGTGTGCTTAGTTTGGTCGTTTTAGCATGGCCATGAAAAAGTATGGTTTTCACCAAAGCAACTCAGATTATACTATATTCCTAAAACGACGACAAGGGAAGGTAACTGCTTTGATAATTAATGTGGATGACATGATCATTACAGGAGATGATGAAGAAGAAATCTGAAAGCTACAAAAATAGTTGGCTATCGAATTTAAAATGAAGAACTTGGGAGGACTTAAGTATTTCTTAGGAATTGAAATGGCTACCGACACTTCGATGGTTCAGAATCAGAAATTTGGAGAATATTCTGATCATGTACTAACCAATAAAGAAAGATATCAACGACTGGTGGGTAAGTTGATTTACCTATCTCATACTCGTCCAGATATTTCTTATGTTGTCAGTGTAGTCAGTCAATTTATGCATTGTCCTAGTGAAGACCATATGGATGCAGTGGTTCGGAAACTTCGTTACCTGAAATTAACTCCAGGGAGGGTCCTTATGGTCTTCAAGAGTGGCCACCTAGACGTTGAGGGTTATACAGATACTGATTGGGCATGAAGTACATCTAATAGAAAATCTACTTCTGGGTACTTCACTTTCATCGGCGACAACTTGGTTACATGGAGGAGTAAGAAACAGAAGGTAGTAGCATTGTCAAGTGCTGAGGCTGAGTTTTGAGGAACGGCTAAGGGTCTTTGTGAACTTCTCTGGCTTAAAAGATTACAATCAGAGATTGGTTTTGCTCCCAACTCAGAAATGAAGTTGTATTGTGATAATAAAGCTGCAATTGAAATATCTCGTAGCCCGGTTCAACATGACCGTACTAAGCACATCGAGGTAGATCGACATTTCATTAAATAGAATCTCAAAGAAGGAGTGATTCGTTTTCCATTTGTCAAGTCAGAGGATCAACTTGTTGTTGGTTTCTCAAACCGGATTTTTTAAAAAAAAAATGTGCGTAAGAGTGGTATCGATCGAATCAAATAAATTAAAATTTAATGCGATCATTATTTCATGTTAATTTAACTACAAATATATTAAAGAGAAGAATGACAATTTTACCGTCGTTCGATTAGGACATAAATCTTGAACTCTTCCAACACCGTCTTGAGCTCTTAAATTCTAAGAACACCACGATTCTTTCTCAATGTATCTCTGGATTAACGTGAATTAGAACGTGTGGGCGTTCTAAAGGGTTTCTCAACACATGAGACGGATGAATAGGGAGCCACCTATAGTTATCACTCACTTTTCTCAAAAGTATGTGATAGCACTCAAGAGATTTTCTTTAGTTTTTCTTTTTTGTTCTCCCGTTTCTCACTTTTTCTTTTCTCTCAAAAAATTCCCTTTTGTTTTTTGTTTTTTGTATGTTGTGTAAAACTACTGAGGACTCATCCCTTTTTGAGTAAATGTGCAGCCGCACATTTAGTCCACTTTTCCTCATGCTGAGGAAACGTGCAACAACACGTTTCCTTTCACTCCCCTTATTATTATTTTTTTGAGTGAGGAAGCGTGCGCTACTGCAGGTTTCCTTTCTTATATATATATATATATATCTAAATTAATAATCATAACCCAATATGATATATTCAGTTCACATTAATCTTATGGAGCCGTTGAGAGGAACTATAGACATTATAATTTTAAGCTCCAATAATTTTAACAATTAATTAACACCTTAATTAATATATCAAAATTATTAATTCCAAATTATTCCACTATAAATTTGGAATTGCACTCTTAAAATAATAAAAAATAATTATGTTCACAGAATTTGTGTTGTCCATTGATATAGTCATTACATACGAATTAATCCTCCATAAACGGTTCATAATTAAAGCTAGGTATTTTTCGTTGACCTCTTTAATTATATCTTTCTCCATAAGTACCATTGATCCTCTAATGAATAATATATTTTATGATCTAATCATAAAATTGAGCGCTCTTATTATTCAATCCCCGAATCAACACTTATGGGAGCCGTCCATCTACTTCATTATGAAGGAATGGATTTCATCTTGTAAATTAATATTTTCGGCTATTTATTTTACTATGCTCCCAATATACCAAGACTTTGATACTATTCACATGTGTCATTACTCAATATGTCAAAGAACGTAATATCATAAATAAGAGTTTATTAATTACTCAGAATTAAGATTAATTCATATATGACCATCATTGATTAATATTGAATACTTTATTTAATAACGGAATTTATTAGAGATCCATAATTAATCGCGTTCTGGTCATATGTAATCATATTACATAATATGCTTTCATTCCAATAATCTCATTATTAACAATCTAGGATAAGATTATTTCATTCAGAATGTAATGAACCGCATTAGTAATTTTAAATTAAAGATCCAAACTTTAATTTATAATTACGGACAAGTTTAGATTATTTTATTTCAAACATTATCCTCTGCATATAATACTTATATACAATGTGTAAAGTTACATCTAAAATAATATAGGGATTTTAATATTTATAAAACATCACATGCATGTAAAATAATATTGAAAAAATTCCTCATTTTATTAATAATTAACAAAATATTTACATCTTATTTAATTTATGGGCATATATCCCAACTCTTGCTGATATACTTACAAAAGCAGTCTCTAGCAAAACCTTCCACAGCTCACTTGACAAGTTGGGTATTGAAGACATCTTTACACCAACTTGAAGGGGAGTATTGGCGTGAGCTGTACTGATTGAGAGTTTTTTAGGAAATGGTAGTTGACTATCTGTAATTATATCCCGATTGTATGGGATTTTCTTCTTTTTTATTTTCTTGTCAAAGATAGCGCCTGTATCAATGGTCATTGGTTTGTATATATATATGTGCTCAGTACCTTGACGAATATACATCAGAAAACTTTTTATTCAAAATTCCTGAGTTATCAAGTGATACTGCTATATTAACGCAATCAAAATCGAAAATTTTCATCCTCATTGTGAGTGTTAAAGTTAGTGGGATTCTTACTGAAATCCTTTTTGAGTGGGAGTTCCACCGAAAGCCTTGTGATCATGATTACTGTACTGAGTTTTATGTTAGTGGGTTGCTGGACTTGGAAGAAAAGAAACTTCCAAACTATTGAAACATGAAATTAAAAATAAATATTTGCTTATTGCTTTTCGTTAGTTCTAGTTTTCTATTTGTTCTACTAACAATCTTTTCTCCATAATTTCACTTTCCCTCTATTAAAACTTACGTTTAGGTATGAGAACTTAGATCTATTACCATTCTGTAGCGGCAGTGTACCAACTTTGAAAGTGGCAGGCAAATAAAAGGGAGAATTCGAGAATGTCGATGACTTGTAAAGTAAAACTATAATAGTTACTCCTTTTTATTATTGAAAGTTTTTTTTTTTTTTTTTTTTTTTTTTCTCTCTCTCTCTCTCTCTCTCTCTCTGTGCTGTTTCTCCCTGAAATATTAGTATTAATGTGACAATTTAGTTCCGATTTCTTTTGGTTGATTAGTAAATATAAGTAATTACGTCTCGTTACGAAATATATTAAAAGTTTACATAAATAGTCGCATAAAGTTCAAATCGATCTTTTTCAATCCCTTGAAATCTCATAAAAGTTAATTATTTATGATTCAAGCGACATTTTTAAAATTTTATCGCATAATTGATATACAAAACACCTATGTTAAATTTAAAAATCTTTCAATATTAGGGCTAGAGAGCCAAAATTGTCAAAATAATAAGGCTTTAGCTCAATCAGAAAAAAAAAAAAAAAAAAGAGAACTGAACTGAACTGCCACATTTATGCAAATTTAAGGATTGATCATGGATGACTCAAAGGCGGAAAAAAAAAAAAGCTGAAGAAGGAAAAAGAAAAAAATAACATTATAGCCGCACGTTTAGAGAAAATATTTTCCCCCACTACCGGAAAATTTACGGTGATATCCACTATTACATATGTTGCATATGGACCGCCGCATTATGTAAACACATCAATTCAAAAATAAAATAATAAAGAGAAAAACAAGAAGGAAAGTGAAACTAATCATGAGCATGAAAATTTAAATGAGAGTGCTAACATTTTCCAAATATTAAAAGCTTTTTATTTTATTTTATTTTATTTTAATTAAACCATATATCTAAAGTTTTAACTTGCAATAGTAGCGTTTCTAACATTTATAATGTAGGTTCAATAAAAAACATTGATAATGTAGGTCCTAAATTAGTTGTGTTTTTAATTGGAAGCAAATTAATCCGGTTTCGCATATATGGGTGCCCATTCATGTATATAAATGGCCATTGGCCCACCTAATCCTATCTAATCATTATTCATTACTACTACCAGCAATACAAGAGTCTTCCCCAGTTCAGTGAGAGCTAAAAAACTCGCATTTCAGCAGCCTATGAGGGCAAAAAAAATTCCAACAAGAAAAGAAAAACGGCAGAGAAGAAGACGAAGATGAAGATGAAAATACTCCTCTTCATACTTGCTCAAACACATGTGCTCCTGACTCTTCCCAATTTCTACGTAGCAGCAGACGACAGACAAGAACAGAAAACGACGTACATAATCCACATGGACAATTCCAACAAGCCAGCAGTTTTTGAAGATCATGTCAACTGGTATGATTCCTCTTTGAGATCGGTATCGGACTCCGGCGAAATGCTTTACACCTACAACAACGTAATCCATGGCTTCTCCACAAGCCTCAACTACAAAGAAGCAGAGTTGCTCAAAATACAACCGGGTGTTGTCTCTGTTATTCCCGAAACCATATACGAGCTCCACACAACTCGGACGCCAGACTTCCTCGGACTAATGGAGGAGAACGCTAGTAATTCCATTTTACCTTCGCCGGGAAAAGTCGGCAACGTCGTGGTCGGCATGCTGGACACCGGAGTTTGGCCCGAGATCAGAAGCTACGACGACACGGGGCTCGGCCCGGTGCCGAGAAGCTGGAAAGGAAGCTGCGTAGTAGGGAAGAACTTCAACTCCTCGAGCTGTAACAGAAAGCTGATCGGAGCGAGGCTTTTCTCAAAGGGATATGAGAAAAGAATTGGACATTCGATCGACGAGAAAGTGGAATCGAAATCGCCGAGAGACGACCACGGCCATGGAACTCACACCTCAAGCACCGCAGCCGGGTCGGCTGTCGAAGATGCTGGATTTTTGGGCTATGCTTCCGGGACAGCACGCGGAATGGCCACTGCGGCACGAGTCGCTGTTTACAAGGTTTGCTGGCTCGGCGGATGTTTTGGCTCCGACATAATCGCAGCCGTCGATAAAGCCATAGAAGATGGCGTCCATGTTCTATCAATGTCCTTCGGTGGAGGCTCCCCTGATTACCATTCCGACAACGTCGCCATCGCAGCTTTTGCAGCCACAGCACGAGGAATCCTAGTATCCGCCTCGGCCGGAAACAATGGACCGCGTTTTGGGACCTTGTCTAATGTCGCGCCTTGGATAACCACCGTCGGAGCGGGGACACTGGACCGTGATTTCCCTGCTTATGTTAAGCTTGGAAACGGGAAAACATATAAAGGCATTTCGCTGTACGGCGGGAAACCTTTGTCTGATAAGGTGTTGGTTCCGATTGTCTCAGCTTACAACGCAAGTACCTCAACCGACGGTCGTCTATGCTTGGTAGGCACTTTGATTCCCGAAAAGGTTGCTGGTAAAATAGTGATATGCAACCGAGGGAGAATGCAGAGGACCCTAAAGGGTTTGGTGGTGAAAGACGCTGGTGGAGTTGGCATGATTTTAACCAGCAACGACATTTCTAATGGTGAAGAGCTAGTCGCGGATGCGCATTTTTTGCCCACAGCAGCTCTTAGCCTAGAAAAAGGAAATGAGATTAAAAAATATGCGGATCATGTGGCTAATCCAACAGCCACAATCATTCAAGGAGGCACAAAGTTGGGAGTTCAACCTTCGCCAATAGTTGCAGCCTTCAGCTCCCGGGGTCCAAATCCAGTCACCCCAGAGATACTCAAACCAGACGTTATAGCCCCTGGGGTGAATATCCTTGCTGGATGGACCGGTGCCGCGGGTCCAACTGGATTGGGCCTTGACAAGAGACGGGTGAGATTCAACATCATTTCAGGCACGTCAATGTCTTGTCCTCACGTAAGCGGCCTTGCAGCCCTTCTCAAGGCTGCACATCCCGAATGGAGCCCTGCTGCTATTAAATCGGCCCTCATGACCACCGCCTATTCGACCTACAAACAAGGTGAAACCATAAAAGATGTTGTCACCACGAGTGCCGCGACCCCGTTTGATTTCGGGGCTGGCCATGTGGATCCAGTGGCGGCACTTGACCCTGGCCTTGTCTACGATGCTACCGTTGAAGACTACATAAACTTTTTGTGTGCCTCTAATTATACTCCGGAGCAGATTAAGACCGTCACTAAGAGGGATTTTACCTGCAATGTGAGAAAGAAGTACAGTGTGGGAGATCTTAACTACCCATCTTTTTCCGTTACTCTTGGAAAGGCATCAAGAAGAGTGACATACACTAGAAACCTAACAAATGTTGGTGCCCCTGCAACATATAAAGTCTCGGTATCAAAGGTTGACGCAGTGAAGATCTTGGTCAAACCCAAAGCGTTGACTTTCAAGCAGACGTATGAGAAGAAGACTTACACTGTCACATTTGTTGCGCGTTCTATGTTAAGGAATACAATACGCTCTGCTCATCTGGAATGGTCCGATGGAAAACACATTGTTAGGAGCATTGTTGCTTTTAGGTGGACATAAGAAGTACTATAGAATTCAGTAGCAAAAAAAGAGAGAACTATAGAATTGAATGATATGGTTTCTCTCTTTATTTATTTTTAATAGGCTTGAGATATAGCTGGTGTATTAACTCTGGAGGGGTCGTTTGTTAAACAGAACAAAGTGTACACCACTTTGTGTGTCATTTTAATTTATCTTCTCCTCAGTTGGTACGTTCCTTATAATTAAGAGTGTTCATCAAATCCATCCAATTCACATAATTCAATCCAATCTGGTGAATTGGATTGAATTGAAATAATTTTGGATTAATAATAGATTGAGATTTTCCCAATCCGTAGTTACGGATTGGATTGTAGATTGTCGCTTTCCAATGTGTGTTTTTTTATGTTTTATTGTTGATATTATTATGAATAAGACTTTAGCTTTTATTTTATTTTATTTTATTTTTTTGCTGAAAGGAATAAGACTTTCGCTTTTTGGTTAATGTTGTTGTTATGAAATGTTGGCATAGATTTTAATGTCGTCTTTGCCTTTTGAATGTCGTTGTTTTTTGGATTTTGTTGCGCTATTAATGTGTCGTTCACTACCGTTACTGTTCGATATATTTTGTTGTATTTCTTAGAGTGTTGTTGACATGTTTACTTTGATTGTCGTTTTTAGCGTACTATTCTTTGTTCATGTCGCTACTTGACTAATTGTATTCTTAAATGTCGTCTCAAAATTTATTGTCGTTTTTAGATTGCCATCCATTTCAAAGCTGTCTTTGCTTTTTGAATGTCGTTGTTGTTGTTTCCTTTTGTTGCCCTTTTTAATATTTACTTTGTTTTTTTTTAATAATAATATATACTTCGTCGTTAGCGATCTCATTTGAAATATTTAATCATCGTTTTAGGTTGTTGTTGTCGTAATCACTTATGGTTTTTAAGGTTCGTCGTTTCCTTCTCATCCTTCTTCAAGTAATTCTTTCTTAATTTCCACTTGAAAAGATCCTCTTGTCCCCGTTTTTGTCATACTCTATTACCTTTGTTGCGTTGCAGAGTTTAAAAATTAATATAATTTTAGCTGTATTGAAATTAGTCTAATGATCTTGGCATCTTACTAGGAAGTTTTATTTATTAAATAGATTGATAATGAGGCCTTACTCTCAATAGTGTCACTTTTATTATTTGCTTTGGTAGTGTGTACATCACTAATAATCTAAACGATATTAAATCGGATAAAATAAGTGGATCATGATCGGCGTTTACATCTTTTTAATAAGAAAAAGCTGCAACCACGTTTTAGATCATAATCAAATGTAAAAAGAAAGAAAAAAAAGGTTTTTATTTTTATTTTTATTTTTTATGGGGCTTGGTATAAAGCTTTTTGTGAGTTTAAACTTCAGTGAGAGGTGCATTTTCTTGAATTGCTTACTTATTTCGTATTTTTTTATTAGAAAAAAAAGTCTCTTCATTTTGTTGATTGGTTATTTTTTTCTCTTAGGTTCTTCCGCATGCTCCACATGAATGGGTAGTTGTAGGAAAGAAAGAAAAAAAATAGATGATATGATAAACGTGCCGTAAACATGCACTTAAAAAAGAAGAATTTGTTTATTAATTCCAGTTTGTAACTTCTAACATATAATTATCCACCTTCATCATGTTCTATTTAAGAGCAAACTCGGAATACAGAGTCCTAACTAACAAGTTCATTAATTATATTCACTAAAAACAGGAAGATGAAGATAAGTGATCCCTTCATACTTCTACTAGCAGTTGTATTGCTTTTGAGTCTCTCCCACTCGCACGTAGCTGCAATATATGATCATGAAAGTCGTGAACAACCCAAAGAGACTTATATCATCCGCATCGATAAGTCTCTTAAGCCAGCAGTTTGAAATCGGTTTCGGAATCAGCCCACATGCTTTACACCTTCAACAACGTAATCCACGGCTTCTCCGCGAGTATCACCGAAAAGGAAGCAGATTTGCTCAAATACCAACCCGGTGTTCTCTCTGTTATTCCCGAAACCATATACGAGCCCCACACAACTCGGACGCCGGACTTCCTCGGACTAACGGGGAAGAACGCAGCGCTCTTCCCTGCGCCGGATAAAGTTGGCGATGTCGTGATCGGAGGTTTCGACAGCGGCGTTTGGCCCGAGCTCGAAAGCTACAACGACGCGGGGCTTGGACCGTTGCCGAGCAGATGGAAAGGGGTTTGCGAGGTGGGCACTGACTTCAGCTCGGCGAGCTGCAATAAGAAGTTGATCGGCGCAAGGTTCTACGTAAAGGGATATGAGAAAAAGATGGGACATCCAGTCGACAAGACGGTGGAATCAAGGTCACCAAGAGATGACACCGGCCATGGAACTCACACCTCGAGCATCGCAGCGGGGTCAGCCGTAAAAAACGCCAGCTTATTGGGATACGCTTCGGGAACAGCACGCGGGATGGCTACCGCGGCCCGAGTTGCAGTGTACAAGGTTTGCTGGATCGGCTGATGTTTCGGCTCCGACTTCATCGCAGCCGTCGATGATGCCATTGGAGACGGCACGGACATTTTGTCTATGTCTTTAGGGGGCCGGCACGCGAAGGAATACCACTCCGACAACTTTGCCATTGCGGCTTTCGCGGCGACAGAGCATGGGATCCTAATATCGGCCTCGGCGGGAAACAGTGGACCCCATGCGCAGACTTTGGCCAACTATGCACATTGGATGACCACTATTGGCGCCAGGACAATTATTACGAGAAAAGAACAGATTTGCATGATTATAGGAAATGACATTTGTTGATTATAGGATTGTAAATCATTGACTTTTTGATTGATTGTAATTGATTGTCTATACATAGTTTCCTAGAATAGGTTAGCTGATGTATTTTATAAACGCATGCTTTTTCTTTTGTAAAATTCAATTTTCTTAAATATACAGAAAATTCATACATTCCAGTTTCTCTTTTCATGGTATCAGAGCACCAAATCTGGTGACTCTGAAATTTTTCAAACACTTCTGCAATCTCTTTTTCTGTCACAATCGCCACCATGAGAGACAAAGGCAGTAACATAACAGAATTGATACCGTCTAAGGCTACCATAGAAGCCTCAGACCCCTATTCTCTACACAACTCAGACCACCCGGGTATTGTACTCGTATCCAAGATGCTTGAAGGAGACAACTACAGTACGTGGAGTCGAGCTATGTGAATTAGCTTGAGTGCTAAGAACAAGATTGGTTTTGTCACAGGTTCAATCAAGCCACCTTCTTCAACAGATGAAAGTTTTCCTTCTTGGCAACGGTGCAACGACATGGTGATGTCTTGGCTATTGAATCCATCCATCCGGACATAGCAAGCAGCGTGATCTATGCCGAAACTGCAGCAGAAGTCTGGGCAGATCTACAAGAGCGTTTCTCTCAAGGAAACGATTCAAGAATTTATCAGATCAAACGAGATATTGTGGAACATAGGCAGGGGCAGCAATCTGTTTCAGTCTACTACACAAAGCTTAAAGCTTTTTGGGATGAACTTTCATCTTATTACGAGGCTCTATCTTACTCGTGGTGGGTTGGATAAACTCAACAAAAGAGATGAAAAAGAAAGAGTAATGCAATTTCGGGATTGAATGATAGTTATGCTGCTATTCGTGGACAAATCTTATTGATGCAACCTCTACCCGATACACGTCGGGTTTATTCACTCGTCCTCCAACAAGAAAAGCAGGTTGAGATCTCTCTAAATCGTGGGAACATGAACCATCTTGCTATGTTTCCAGATCAAAATATCAAGACGACTCAAGCACATCAGATTTAAAAGCAAAAGACGCCGCTACACTGCTCTTATTGTGACCGTGACTATCACTCTATTGACAAGTGTTACTACCTCCATGGCTTTCCGTAGGCCACAAGCTTCATGGGAAGAAGGTGAAGCCTCCCAACCAGCGCCACTCGAATGCAAATAATGTGAAGGTAGAAACAAACAAGGCAGTGGAGACAGGAGCACAATCCCTTTCAACAAATGATGGACCAAGGTTCACAACAGAGGAATACAATCAATTAATGGCTATGATTAGGAAAACTAATGATGGTAACTCACAACGTTTTGCAAATGCCACAGGTATTACTGCATCATTATCCAAAATTAATCAAGTTGCTCCACACTCAAATTTATGTTGGATTATTGAAAGTGGAGCCACTGACCATGTGACTTCCTCAGTTGAATTATTAGATCCAAAAGGTTTGCCCAAGACAGCCACCATTAGTTTGCCAAATGGTGACCAGACACATATTGAGTCGATTGGCTCATTGCATTTTACACCTCAGATTAAGCTTGATGAAGTTCTCAAAGTTCCACAATTTCGAGTTAATTTACTATCAATTAGTAAACTAACACGAGCATTAAAATGTGCAGTAATTCTTTACCGATTTTGTATTGTGCAGGACGCTGCTACGAGGAAGATGATTGGCCTGGGCAAGCAACATAATGGCCTCTACTACCTAGCACAAGACCAAAACGCAGCCTTGGCCTACACCACCCGCAAACATTCTAATCTTTGGCACCAACGTCTTGGGCATCCAACACCTGGTCCGCTTCAAGTTCTCACCAAAATTAATCATGCAATTTATTTTGATTCTAAACATGTTTGTGAAATTTGTCATTTAGCCAAACAAACTCGTTTACCATTTCCATCTAGTTCAATCTCTTCTCAAGCACCTTTTGATTTGATACATTGTGATATTTGGGGACCACATCAAATAAATTCCCATTTTGGGGCTTATTATTTCTTAACAATTGTTGATGATTTTACTTGATATACCTAGATACATCTCATGAGCTTTAAATCTGAATCACAAGGGATATTACAATCGTTTATTTCTTAGGTGGAAACACAATTTAATTGTCGAGTCAAAACTCTTCGAACTGATAATGGTACTGAATTTGTTTCTATGAAACATTACTTTGATACTAAGGGAATTAATTTTCATCACTCATGCACTTCAACTCCCCAACAAAATGGGGTGGTTGAGAGGAAACACCGCCATCTTTTAAATGTGGGAAGGTTTGAATATTCAGTTTTTTATCGTCTTGCTGTCACTCTCATATATTCTCTCTATAACTTGTGAGAATGTTTTGCAAGTTAGGCTAAAGTTCTCTTGGTGAGGTTAGATATGAACTTTTGTTGAGTGATCTAATTTGGGTTTTGATTCCTTGTGCTGTAAAATTCAATATCTGAATGAATTAAATCTCATCTATCTTTCATTTATTTTTTAAAATATTGTGTGCCAATTTTTATATAAGTTCAGTCACGCTTTTCTTATGTAATTCTGTCACGCATTGTTTTGTTATTCAAATTATTTTATAAATTGTCTTTTACTGCAATATTGGCAATTTGATATATTGTTGATTTTGGATAACTTGTAATAATAATATTTTCGGAGTCAACATAGAGATTTAATTTATTCGATCTTTTTGTTTTGTGAATCAAAACTTGAATTGGTGAACGAAACATTATGGATTCTCGACATCTTACCGTTTTTACTACTGAATTTCTTCCACACAAATCTTCTCTCATTTTTATTTACAACAAAGTCTTCAAAAACTCTTCTTTTTCTTTAATTCTCTTATTATTTATTTTTCTCTAACGCTCTTATTTTGCTAATCTTTCTTGTTATTTTGTTATCTCTCTGTGGATACAACCGCCCTTCTGTGCTACAATTGACCGCTTGTGAACATCACTTTTGGGCGTTAATCACCGAGCAAAATAATACGCAAAATAAATCAAGTAATATCCCTATTAACCCAATCCATTAAACGTTCATTAAGCATAAATCCATTTAGTGATTATCCAAATTATATTGGCCTCCCGAACTCAATAAACTTAGGTTGTGTTTCCCAAATCTTAATATGTGCAAATGATTTTTCCAAGAGTAAATCCACATATCTAAATCTCTAATGCAGTGGATAATCAAATTAGACAATAAGCATAGAGAAACACAAATGATTAGAAATGAATTTAATTAACAAGCACTAGAATTTTCAAAACATACCATGGTAAAGTTACATCCATCTCCCTAACATAAGAAATCTAGCTCAACATAGAGAAATCCATAACTAATCTTATCAATAAATCCATAAATGAAAATATGTTCAACACAATATCTACAAATATAAATCTCAAGAAAGACTATGATGAGAGAAAGGAAGAAGATACTTTTGTGGAGATGAATTTCAAGATTGAATCCTCCAAGAATCCACCCTGAATCCTCTAAGAATCTTCAACTCAAGCTCCTCTCTCTAAGAATTTTGGCTCTCTAGCTTGTGTTTCCTTCCCAATTCTCCACCATTTTGGGAAAATGAGTCTTTTCTCTTTTTTTATCTTTCCAAATCAGTTTAAATTGACAACATTTCGTGTGAAGGCGCTGCAGCGGATCAATTTCTTGTTGCAGCGCCGCTAAATTTTTTGAAAAAATCCTAGCGAAATTGGCACGATCGCTGCAGCAAATCATTTTTCTGTTGCAGCGGATGAGTGGGAAGGCAAATGGGCACTGCAACGCTCCATTTATGCACTGCAGCATGCGTTTTGGGCTAGTCTCAGGCAGAAAATCTGCTGCAGCGGATGGATTTCCCGCTGCAGCTGGTGTCTGAGTTTGAGGAGGAATTTTGCATTTTATATGGCCGAATTAGTGTTTGGTGTCTTCATGAAAGTTGTAGCTCTATCTCGTATCTTTTTAACGCTATCAAGATCACCTTATTTGTACTTCAGATGACAGAGTTATGTCTCAAATACTGAAGTATGTTCCGAAGTCAAATTTTCACTCATTTTATTTCATTTTAACTTCAACCTACAAAAACAAAATAAAAACACATTAAACTAACAAAAATACTTACAAACTTTCGAATATTCAAGCTCAAAAGTACTTGATTTGTGAATAAAATACTCACACATCAAGAGGCAAGTGAACTTCAACATCCGTTCAGGCACATCAATGTCTTGCCCTCATGTCAGTGGCCTTGCAGCCCTTCTCAAGGCTGCGCATCCCGAATGAAGCCCTGCTGCTATTAAATCAGCCCCCATGACAACGGCTTATACCACTCACCAAAATGGCGAAACAATAGAAGATGTTGTTGCTGCAGGTGCCGCGACCCCATTTGATTTCGGAGCTTGACATGTGGATCCAGTTGCAGCCTTGGACCCCTGTCTTATCTGCGACACTAATGTTGAAGACTACATAAGCTTTCTCTGCGCCTTGGGTTACACTGCCAATCAGATCAAGACAATAAGTAGGAGAGACTTCAATCGCGACGGAAAGAAGAAATACAGAGTGGGAGATCTCAACTATCCATCTTTTGCCGTTAATCTGAAAGCGGCATCAGGAAATGTGTCACAAACTGTGACATACACAAGAACTCTAACGAATGTTGGCGCCCCGGCAACGTATAGAGTCTTGGTGTCAAAGATCGACACGGTGAATATATTGGTTAGACCAACATCATTGAGGTTAGGAGGGCAAATGAGAAGAAAAATTTTACTGTTACGTTAACGGCCAAGTGTATGCCATCTAGTACAACCCGCTTTGCTTGTCTCGAATGGTCGCATGGAAAGCATATTATTGGCAGCCCTATTGCTTTGAGCTGGTTATATGTGTATTCCAACATTGAAAGAGTTAATGATTTAGGCGTTATTTATTTTACCGATTTGAGTTTAGAATTTGAATTTTATTACAGTAAAAAACAGTTACACTTAACTTTTTTCTTACAGTAAAAAGCTCTCACATAAAATAATATCTCAACTCAAATTAAAAACTCGAATCAGCGAACTAAACATGCCTTTAGTCCATAGAACTGTTGTCTAACATAGCAAAGTGTATATCGCTAGCTTGTATGTCGTTTCAATTTGACTTCTCGATAAATTAAGCCAGTAGTTAGATGTGTTTCGGTGCTTGCTCTTAATGATTTTCCAAGAACGATATAGGAAGGAAAAGTAAGAATGTAGTAGTTTTAACAATTTGTGATAGAGCTATAAATTGTGAGCTGCCCAGTGGCCCTCATAATCTCTACCGTCCTATTAGTTCTTGGCAAAAGCAAAGTGGGTGTTTGGAATGCATTTTGTTTCTTTTTCACGTTTATCGAGAAAAAAATGAAAATGAAAAAAATAACGTTTGGAACAACTAACTACAAAAAATAAAAATAAAAACAGTCTTGGTTTTTTTGCATAAAATAAGGTAGAAAATGAAAACGACTTTTAGTCGTTTTCATTTTCTTATTTTCATTTTCTCTTCTGTCAACCGTAATTAAAGTGTTAAAGTGTTAAAAAGCTAGAATCTGAAAAGTACAAAAAAGCTGTTAAAAACTATTAGATATTTATATAACTGATAAGTAGTAAGCTGTTAAATTATTTAATATATTTTTTAAAATAGTATTAAATATTTTAAATATGTATAACTAAACGGAGTTTAAGTTTTTTTTTACATTGAAAACAATATCTTAATAAAACTACAAAACGCATTTTTAGAAATAATTTTTGCTTGCGATTAAAAACGTTTTCATTTCTATTTTCATAAAAAAAAAAAAAAATCATTTTTAAACTAATTTCAAATGCACCCTAAGTATTTTCAAACGAGAAAGGGGGAAGGTCTTTTGCTTGCGATTAAAAACGTTTTCATTTCTATTTTCATAAAAAAAAAATCATTTTTAAACTAATTTCAAATGCACCCTAAGTATTTTCAAACGAGAAAGGGGGAAGGTTGGTGCCAACCCTTTTGCACCTACAACTTCTCAGCACTCATCCATGTGATCATGTGCCCATATTCAAGTAATCTGCACTAAGAATATTTAATGGGTCGTTTGTTTATATACTTAAATCTAAATCATTAATTCTGTTATAGTGTAGCTCTATATAAAATTTAAATTTCAAACGTCAAAATTAAAAATTATAGATTTAAATATACCTCCCAAATGGCCATTAACTTATTCCAATAAACTCAATTATAGTCCCAGTCCCATATGCATCAATTAATAATTTAATATATCCTTCATTCAAATAAGTGTTAAAATTAGTGAGAGTTCCACTAAAAACCTTTAATCATAGCACTACTGTAATCATATATGTGAATTAGGACTGTACAAAAAAATCGTAAAACCGAAACCGACCGCAACCGACAGAAGAACCGACTGCTCAAAACTGAAAACGACGGTGCCACGTGGAACCGAACACAATCGGTTCAGTTAACTGACCGAGTTCTTGGAAATTCGGTTCGGTTTCAGTTTTCGTGTGCAGTGTCGGTTAAAAACCGAACCGACCGAGGTATTTTTTTTTTTTAATGTTTTCATTTTTTTTAAGCTTATGTTGTCGTTCTGAAGATTGGAATGTCGTTTTTACAAGTCACAAAACTGAAAACACAACCCACCCTCATTTTTCTGATTTCTCTCTGCCTCTATTTGTCTCTCACTCTCTCACCCAGACACCCACCCTCACGCCTCACCTCTCTCACTTTCACCCACCCTCATAGAAGCCCTAGCCGCCGCCTCTCTCCTCAGTCGTCCTCACTCGCACGTCCGCCTCCGGCCTCCGGCTCTCTCACTCTCTCTGTCGCTCAAACTCTCATGGTGAAAGAAGCCCTAGCCGCCGCTCCGCTGATCTCCTCAGTCCTCCTCGGGCTCGCATGTCCGCCTCCGCCAAGCTTCGCCGAGGTTTGGCTTTTGTTTCTCCACTTTCTATTTCCATCAAGCTTGGTCGATTGGATTTCTATATGTTGCTGCGTTTGATTTTGATATATTATGTATATATGTATGCCACAGCTTTGTGGAAGGAAACATATTGATATTGTGACTAAATTGGATTTCTATTTGCTGTTTCACAATGACTAAATTAAAATTATGTTAGAATGGAATTCTGGGAAATGAGGGAAAAATATAAAAGGAACCGTTGTCTGTATGGGAGAGTTTATGTGAATTTTGGAGAGTTTTTTGCTGGGTGAGCACGGTGGAGATGGTGGAGAGAGAAAATAACGGACTCGGATGGTGTCGTTTTGGGATTGAAGAAAGGGAAATTGGGAAATTATTCTTCAGAGGGTGAAACAGATTGTTGAGAGCTGAAGAGGAAGAGAGTCTGGATCTGCCTCCTACTTGGTTAAACAGAGAACAGGTTTGGAGTTTGGACCCATGTACTCAGATTCACACAACTCATTTTTTTTCCTTTTTTTTTCTTTGGGATTAAAAGAATCTAGAAACAAGGGTTTAGATTAGATAAGAAGCTAGAGAAAATCAAATAGGGGTAGAATTTGATGAGAGTGAAGTATTCACAATAGTTCTTCAATCCAAGGAATTCCTTGGCATTACCAAGGTTTGGAAGTGAGGGAATGTGAGAGAGAGAGAGAGAATGATAGTTTTTAGTGAAGAAGTGGGTGTGTTTGTTTGGGTTTTTAGTGGTTAGAGCAATACCAAGCAAAAGGAAACATAGGACAAGGATAGGATTTTGGATTGAATGCATTGTGTGTTGGGAATAGTGTCCTAGAAGCATAAGATGTAATAGGATATTTATTATTTAATTAATAAAATAGTTTATTCATCATTTTATGTGCATATATTTATGAATATTTTATGAATATCAAATGAAAATTCCGTGATTATTTATGTAACCTTAAACATAGTATATAAGTGTTATATACGAGAGGATAGTGTTTAAGGATAATAATCAAAAACATTGTTCATAATAAATTTAATTAAAGTTCAGAATCTTTAATTAAAACATTATTAATACATGTCATTCCCATTTAGAATGGAATGGTGTTATCCGCACTGTTAATATGGTGAGATATTGAATGAGTGTATTTCGCATAATGAGATTGTGTGGAACAGGGACACAGACACAATATGAATATCTAATAATTTCCGTTAAGCATAGAAATTCTAATTGAGTCTACTGATGGTCATATATAGAATGATCTTAATCCTGAGTTCTTAACAAACTCCTATTTATGG
>NW_010365008.1:219828-219924 GCF_000414095.1 Morus notabilis | reverse complement strand
ATGGAATCCATTTCTTCTTGAGAAAGAAGTAGATAAATAATTCTCTTGAGTGTTGATTCGGTACTTGGATTAGTAAGAGCGCTCTGGTTCATGAAT
>NW_010365008.1:213217-213794 GCF_000414095.1 Morus notabilis | reverse complement strand
ACAGACCGCACAGGCGTGCACAGCGCGCAGACATCCCGCGCGCACGTGCGCACACCCAGGTGCGCGGCTGGC
Organism: Morus notabilis; assembly: GCF_000414095.1. Lineage (NCBI taxonomy): Eukaryota > Viridiplantae > Streptophyta > Magnoliopsida > Rosales > Moraceae > Morus > Morus notabilis. The sequence continues at coordinate 213,722 of NW_010365008.1, read as the reverse complement.
AGCCCGGATTCAGGAATTGGACCCGAATGGACCCAAGAGTTTCCAACGCGCGGACAGACCGCACAGGCGTGCACAGCGCGCAGACATCCCGCGCGCACGTGCGCACACCCAGGTGCGCGGCTGGCAGCCCGGATTCAGGAATTGGACCCGAATGGACCCAAGAGTTTCCAAAACCCTCATAATGCGTGCCGACGGACCCGGAAAAGTTTCGGACCCCAAGGAAGATGAAATCCGACCCGAAGACAATGAATGAAGCCGAAGAATAAAGAACTCAAGAATCGAAGACCCGTTCATGTAACGGAAGGAAATAATTATTGTAATTATTTATTTATTCGATTGAGTTGTAATTTATTTATCCATGGGACCCGGTGATTAACGCCCAAAAGTGATATTCACAAGCGGTCAATTGTAGCACAGAAGGGCGGTCGTATCCACAGAGAGATAACAAAATAACAAGAAAGACTAACAGAATAAGAGCGTTAGAGAAAAGTGAATTAAAGAAAAA
>NW_010365008.1:211903-213149 GCF_000414095.1 Morus notabilis | reverse complement strand
GGTTTTAGAAAAATAAAATAAAATAAGAACCTTGCGCTAAAATCAATTTAATATGATTAAATTGATATAAGTTGCAAAATTGATTTGCAAAATAATATTACATGTGAAATTCAATTTAAGAGTTAAATTTTGGAATTTCACATATACGAAAAATAAATTGTTTATTTTTTTATTTGAAAACCATGAGATGTTTTTTCAAACAAAATACATATTTACAAAATAATGAGTGGGAGAGGGTTTTATGACAATACGACCCACTAGTCACCACCGTTAGTGCAACACCGTTAGATCCGGAGAGGGGCTTTGCGGCGACATTGAATCGCCCTCCTAAAGGATAGTGTTCTTGCCGGATCAATAACAAGGTTGGCTTCCTAGAGATAAAATTTCAAGATGTATTTCTGAATTGACTACCCAAAGGTAGCAATCCGGAGTTAAGTCTATGGGATCTGAAATGGTGGGTCACACTCACGAAAGAAAATCAAATCTGTTGGTTATATTTTGACTAAAAATAACGGTAGTTAATAAATATGAAAATATGAGATATTTTGGCTATATTTATTAACTGAGAAGAGTCTCGGTCTAATTGGCATATAACTTGACTACCCAAAGGTACACTTTATATGTGGAAAACTAGATTATCGTTGGCACCTAAAATTAAAACATGATTTATGTATTTTTCATGTGCTTCATGCATCATATTTAATTGTGCCAAAATTAACATGCCTTGATATTCATGCACATAAATTGATTAGATGAATATTCAATTTATTTCCAGCAATATGTCAAATCCTATTATCACACTACTTGCGACTGAAAAACTAGACGGTGATAACTATGCTAAGTGGAAAAGTAACATGAACATACTGTTGGTCTACGAAGACTACAAATTTATCCTAGTAGAGGAATGTCCTTAACCGCAAGGGAGCCTTATGATCGCTGGATCAAGGCTAACAATAAAGCAAAGTGCTTTATATTGGCCAGTATGAGCGATGTGCTTCGCAAGAAGCATGAGGAGATGGAGACTGCTTATGAGATAATGGAGTCTCTAGAAGCCATGTTCGGCGCTCCCTTTGAAAAGGCTCATTTGGATGCTGTTAGGGCTCTCATGAATGACAAAATGAAGAAAGGTTCTTCAGTCAAGGCACATGTTTTGAACATGATTGATCACCTCTATGATGCGGAGCTCAATGGTGCTAGAATCGATGAAGCCACCCAAGTTGGCATCATCTTGGAAAGCCTATCCCCT
>NW_010365008.1:211223-211773 GCF_000414095.1 Morus notabilis | reverse complement strand
AGTTCTGGTAAAAATAAAAGAAAGAACCAGAACCAGGGAAAAGCAAAGAAGGGAAAGAAGAAGAGACCCAAGAAGGCAAAGGGCCCCATCCAGAAACCCAAAGGAAAATGTTTCCACTGCAACGGTGAAGGACACTGGAAGAGAAACTGTCACAAGTATCTCGAGGAACTGAAAAAGAAAAAGGAACAAGGTAAATCGGATTTACTAGTCCTTGAAACATGTTTAGTAGAGGGTGATACCTCGGCCTGGATAATTGATTCGGGAGCAACTAATCATGTTTGTTTTTCTTTGCAGAGTCTTAGTTCCTACACCGAGCTAGTCGAAGAGGACTACACGATGAAAGTGGGCAATGGCGTAAGACTTTCGGCAAAAGCAGTGGGAGAAGTTAGACTTCATTTTAGGGAAAATAAATTTTTAGTTTTGAACAATGTTTATTTTATTCCAGACATTCGTAGAAATTTGATTTCTGTGGCTAAGTTATTTGAACAATTATTTAAAGTTTATTTTGATAATGAATTTGTTCATATTTCTCGAAATGGTTTAAATATTT
>NW_010365008.1:210472-211047 GCF_000414095.1 Morus notabilis | reverse complement strand
GTATCCCAATTGACTGCACCCGGTACACCACAGTAGAATGGTGTAGCCGAAAGGAGAAATCAGACTTTGCTCGACATGATGAGATCAATGTTGAGTTATTCTTCATTGCCTACTTCATTCTGGGGTTATGCCCTAAGAATAGCTGCCTACATTCTGAATAGAGTACCATCTAAGTCTATCCCTAAAACACCCTTAGAGTTGTGGTGCGGTCGAAAACCTAGTTTGAGACATGTGCGCATATAGGGATGTCCAGCACATGTGCTGAAAGGAAAGACTGGGAAGTTGAAACCCAAGTCAGAAGTGTGTATGTTTGTAGTATATCCTGATGGGACGAAAGGAAGTCTCTTTTATAGTCCTGAAGATCAAAAGGTGTTTGTGTCGACAAATGCCACTTTTCTGGAGCATGACTATATGATAGATTTTAAGCCCAGAAGTAAAATAGTATTGGAAGAGTTACTTTCCGATGAGATCGGACCACAACCGACAAGAGTTGTCGAACCACTCAGAGAAAAGACCACAGTTCCTAATCAGACTCCTAAGGCACCTCGTCGTAGTGGGAGGGTAAGCATGTTACC
>NW_010365008.1:209214-210259 GCF_000414095.1 Morus notabilis | reverse complement strand
AGGGTTATACCTAAAAGGAGGGAGTTGACTATGAGGAAACTTTCTCGCCAGTAGCTATGCTTAAGTCCATCCGGATAGTCCTGGCCATTGCAACATATTTTGACTATGAGATATGGCAGATGGATGTCAAGACAGCTTTTTTGAATGGATATCTTGAGGAAACCATCTATATGGATCAGCTAAAGGGTTACATAGAGGAAGGCCAAAGGCAGAAAGTCTGCAAACTGCAGAGGTCCATTTATGGACTGAAGCAAGCTTCTAGATCATGAAACATCAGGTTTGATGAGGCTATAAAGTCTTATGGATTTGATCAAAACATTGATGAACCATGCGTCTACAACTACAAGAAAGAAGAGAAAGTGGTCTTCTTAATGCTTTACGTCGATGACATCCTACTCATTGGGAATGATGTGGGATTGATGACAGATGTAAAGGAGTGGTTAGCCAACCAATTCTAAATGAAAGATTTGGGAGAGGCAAGCTATGTTCTTGGGATTATGATTATTCAAGATCGCAAGAAAAAGTTTTTGGCGTTATCACAAAAATCTTATATAGACAAAATGTTGTCTAGGTATTCGATGCAGAACTCCAAGAAAGGGAATTTACCTTCTAGGCATAGTATTCATCTTTCTAAGGAGCTATGTCCAAAGACCCTACAACAGGAAGAAGATATGAGACGGTATCCCTATGCTTCGGCCGTGGGAAGCCTTATGTATGTCATGTTGTGTACAAGACCAGATATCTACTATGCAGTGGGAGTGGTCAGTCGCTACCAATCCAACCCAGGATTAGATCATTGGGTTGCAGTAAAGTGTATTCTCAAGTATCTTAGGAGAATGAGAAACTATATGTTAGTATATTCCGGAGAAGATTTGTCTCTCACCGGATATACAGATTCCGATTTCCAATCGGATAGAGATAGTCGACGGTCGACATCTGGATCTGTGTTCACTCTTAATGGAAGAGCCGTGGTATGGAGAAGTATAAAGCAAAAGTGTGTTGCTGACTCTACCATGGAAGCTGAATATGTTGCAGCTTGTGAAGC
>NW_010365008.1:204903-207801 GCF_000414095.1 Morus notabilis | reverse complement strand
ATTACGGAATTCTAAAATTAAATACTCAAAAAATAATTAATTGATAATTAATTATTATTTAAATAATGTGATTATTTAAATTTGAATTTGAATTGTGAACATAATTTAAATTTATCCTTTTAAACTTATTTGATAAGTTGTTCAATTTAGAATTCAAATTAATTTAAGTTTGACTTAAATTCGAATTTGAATTTGAATTAAAATTGGACTACAGGATAAAGGATGTTTTCTCTTCCTTCCCTATCCAGAATTGGCGCCACACACAAGGGAGAAAAACCCTAGGGTGGCCGGCCACATTAGAGATAAGGTGTAGGAGATTTTTTGTTCCAAATTCAAAATAGAAGATAGAGATTTGATTCCTTTTTGAAGTTTGACTTCTACTCTTTAAATATGAGAATGATAAAAAATTCTGCACACAATTTTTAAAAACAGTTTTTCTGCCCTAAGAGTTAGTGTGGCCGAATTTTCTCAAAGGAAAAAGAGAAGAAAATTTTTTCTCCTAAAAATTTCACATCGTGCATGCGTTGGTGTTTGTGGAAATTCGAGTGTTTTTGGAAACCTGTTTTGTTCCACGTGTGCCCACACACACGTCTACGTGGAATCAAGGAATTAACGTGGAAGACTTTGATTTTCTAAACACAAAGATTGGAGCAAGTACTGTTCGTGGTCAAAGAACTCAAGTTATCATCCGAGTCGGCTTCCAGGTATTTTTTCCTGATTGAGTAATGTGATTAATTTATTTGTGCATAAATTAATATAATCTATAGAGTATATCAAAAGTTTTCTGAAATTTTTGTTATACACGATCCGCCTCCCCGCCACGCTTCCGCATCCGAATTCGATTCGGTTACCAACAATGTGTACAACTGGAATCTCCATATCCTCTCTCTCTCTTATGAAAAGAAAGAGTTAGGAGAGTTCTTTTCCCGTCTTACTAGGCGTTTCCTTACGAGATGGGTTAATTTTCATGCATGTTTCTCACTAATATATTGTACATATTGGAAAATAAATTTTATTTTTTAAGAGATTAAAATTATGTTTAGTCTATGTTCCATCTAAGATGGCACATTTAGAACTCTATTGTCATTAGTTACATTGCAAGCATGTTCTAATTCTGGTTTTGTGTTTAGATTTATGCCACAGCAAGAAAGCTTAATTCTTATAGCTTAATACAAATAGATAGATATAATAAAAGTTCATCATTAACATCAACAAGAAAGCATGTTGTTTGTGATTTTTTAACTTTTAGCTTAATTCTTATAGATGTCTTCATCAGAAAAGCAAAAAGAGATAGAGTCTCAGTCTAGTAAAAAAGAAACCGAAACTACTGAAACACAAGAGACAACTGAGGAAGAAAGGAAATGTACTAAGAAAAGAAAGAAAGCCCGACAAGTAAGCCCGGTTTGGCAGCATTTCACGAGGGACGAAAAAACCAAGAGGGCTACTTGCAAGCATTGTGGTGTCACTTATGCCGCTGATTTGAAAAAGAATGGCACATCTACAATGAAAAGTGATATAGAAAGCTGCTTGATGAATCCAGAGAGTGAAAACAAACAAAAGACCATCCACTTTAGTAGAAAGATCGGAGCACATGAGGAGGACACTGCTACTAGTACTATGACACTAAGAGCTTGGTCCAAGGAGGGTTATAAGAGAGCCGTTTCGGAGTATATCGGATTGGATGAGTTACCGTTCTGACACGTGGAAGGTAAAGGGTTTAAGCGCTATTCAGCATACTTGAATCCTAGAGTGTTTGACATTTCAAGGATAAAAATTGCGAGGGATGTTTATCAAATGTTTTTAGAGGAGAAGAAGAAGTTGAAAAAGGTTTTAGGAAAGCAACGGGTGTGTTTGACGACTGATACTTGGACATCAATTCAGAACATCAATTACATGTGTTTGATCGCACGTTGGATCGATGAAGATTGGAATATGCAGAAAAGGATCATTAATTTCATCCAAGTTCCGAATCATAAAAGAGAAACAGTTGCACAGGAGATTTTGGTTTGCCTTAATGATTGGGGCATAACTGCATTGTTCACAGTTACAGTGGACAATGTATCGTCCAATGATGTGGCTATGGACAGGTTGAAGAGAAAAGTCAAAGATATTCTTAATTTTCTCGTCTTAGATGGCCAGGCGATACATATGCGGTGTGTCTGTCACATTCTAAACTTGATTGTTAATGATGGGCTCACGGACTTAGCATATTCTATTGCAAGCATCCGCAATGCAGTTAGGTATGTGAGGTCCTCACCTCAACGCCTTAAGAAGTTTAAGGAGTGCATGAAGGAAGAAAACATCAACTCAACTGCCCTATTGTGTTTGGATGTGAAGACGAGGTGGAGCTCTACCTACCTAATGTTGGAGACTTCTTTTAAGTTTGTCCCCATTTTTGAGAGGTTGCTTTTGGATCAAAACTATTGTGCTTACTTTGATGAAGTTATAAAAGATAAAAAGATGAAGGGTCCACCAAATGAGACAGATTGGGACAATGCAAGGGTTTTTCTGAGGTTCTTAGGAAAGTTTTACACTTTGATGAAGAAGTTTAATCGTTCATATTATGTCACTTCAAACTTCTATTTTAAAGATATTTGTGCTGTCAAACGAGAGTTGATTAAGTTAGAGGAGTGTGATGATCCTCTGTTGAATGAAATGGCAACAATGATGAATAAGAAATTTGATAAGTATTGGGGAAATGTCGAGAAAATGAATCACATGATGTTTCTTGGCTTGGTTCTTGATCCAAGATATAAGTTGGATTATCTTGCTCTTGCCTTCAAGTGTATCTACTATGATTCGATATCTGACACGATGTTAAAAGGGGTTGAGGACACATTGTGTAGATTGTATAAGGAATATCATGATCGGGCTCCTCCTCCACCTTTGGCTCCCAAC
>NW_010365008.1:201579-204848 GCF_000414095.1 Morus notabilis | reverse complement strand
CCCCCTCAATTATACTATTAAGCAACCACAATTATCACAGTTGGCCAAACCTCGATTTAGAAATACAAGGTCAGCTCACCAGTAGAAACTTATTCTGGTTGTAATTCAAGTCGTTCAACAATTACGGCATCTAGTGAACCCACCTCAATGCCAGTTATTGATGATGAGATAGAGGCCATGTTTAGAAAGCAAAAGATGAGTGGGGATGGTGTAAATATGCTAAAGAATGATGTGGATAAATATTTATCTAAGCAATGTGAAGAGCTAGTGGATGACAATTTTAACATCCTTGGCTGGTGGAAAGTCAATGCTCCTAGGTATAAGGTCTTGTCCCAAATTGCTAGAGATGTGCTTGCAGTTCTGATTTGACGGTTGCATCTGAATCAACTTTTTCTACCGGTCGTCGTATTCTTGATCCTTTTAGGAGTTCATTGGCTCCTAGGATGGTGGAAGCACTTATTTGCTTGAAAAATTGGTTGAATGCGAAGGATGAAGAATATGAACCCGTGGTTCTTAGGCAATATATGGATGAGGTTGAATCTTTTGTAGATTGCTATCATGTTGTCTCATGTAATACTAATCATAATTGTATATACTACATATATTTGTAATTATATATTTTTTAGGCATTTCATGTATTAGGTAAATTAATTTATAATTTTCTTGTAGATGATGGTGAGGTTGTTTCTTCTACTCAAACAAAGGATGACGATGGCGCTCAAGTAAATGATGCGGAATCTTCTAAAAGATCCAAGTAAGATAATTAGAAGTATATCTATTTATTCTTTTTTTCCCATCATCTATTCAATTTCATTTACTTAAATCTAATTTTCTGTTGTAGCGATACATATGACGATATAATGGATTTGGATTCGGATGAAGATGGAGGGGAATAAGAGGTTTATGAGAAGTTGAACTTTTTAATTATGCTTTGGACTTCTTAATTTCATTACTTATGACAATTTAAATGTTTTTTAAACTTGTGTTTGTGCAATTATCAATTTTGATGTTGTGCTTTGTATTCATTTATTGTGATTACGTGTTTGCAACTTTGCATTGAAGGAAAGTTTTACATTTTTTCGTTCTTATGGGTCAAAAATGCAACTAAAGATCCTAGTAACCTGATGGTTAACTGAGGTAACCTTCATGATTGCCAAAACTGAAAACCAACCAAAACCGAACTGAAACCGAACTTCGGTTAACCGAACCGAAAACTGGTAGGTTCGGTTCGGATTCGGTTCCAATTTTTAGAAAACCGACATGGTCGATTCGGCCACTGAACCGACCAAAACCGACCGTTTTTAATCGACGAACACCCTTAATGTGAATGGGTCATTGGAATAGACAACAAATAAACAAGTAAAAAGTACAACGTGCTATTAATTTATTCGCTGTCAAGCGTCAACTTGCAATTTTTTTCTTTTAAAAGAGGAAATTAGTTATTATTTTCTTTTCATTTTCATTTTTTTCTCGATAAATGTGAAAACAAGAAACAAAATGCATTCCAAACACCCACAAAGCTTTCATTAAGGTTGTGAATGTGATAGCCAAATAAAGGGGAAACGGAAAAGAATGAAAAAAAAAGCCACAAAGCAACTGTTTTATGTATTTTTCTTTGCTTTTAATGAGACGCATATCCCCGGTGGGACCTATGTCGATTCATAATTGTCTATAATAAACAAACAAGTTGATAACGATTTATAATAAATTCCTCCAGGACTGCATGGCTCAATTATTATTCCGCTTGAAGAATCAATGATGAATGTTGGGTAAAAATATTTATTAAAATTAAAATAATATTTTACATACAACATAATTTTATTTATATTAAAATTTAATTAGTATAAGAGTTTATTATTTTTAATTTGACTCATTTAAAATTATAAGAATAACCTATTAATTACAATCCCTTGGTACAAGAGAAAACTTTTTTATTCCAATTAAAACAGTAAATTATATTTTTTGTGAATTTGAGAAATTTAGGTTGATTTAAAATTGTGGTTGAATTCAATGAATTTTATCAAGTTGCCTACATATCCTGTTAAGGGATCAAGCCACTTGTAGTTCAAATTTTGAGTTTGAAAATTTTAGATAATTCCTCAGTGTATGACCTTATGAGGAATTGACGCACTTTGAAATTTGATTTAGTTTTGTTTTGATTTTGTCTTTTATGAGGATTTTTAGGATTGAATTTGATCTTGAAACTGCACCTAAATTTTAGGTTGCCTACGTATCCGATAGGGAATTAAGTCAATCGTAGTTCTTGAATTTGAATTTTAATATTGGAGAATTCTCCGATATATGACCATATGAGGAATTCAAAGATGTTTTAAAATTTAATTTGGAATTTTATTTTATAATTTAGATTTGAAAGTTGTATTTAGATAATTCCCTAGTAGATGACCTTATGGGGAATTAAAAGGAACCTTTTTTAATTTGGTGTTGAGATTTTTTTTATTTGAATTTGAGATTTGAAAATTGTACTTAATCACCATATAGTTTTATGAGACAATGAACACATTTTTTTGAACTAAGGGATCATAAAGGACCCAATTTGTACACTTTAAATTTTTGGGTATTTAATATTTTGAATTTCTTTGAAATTTATCTTTTATCCATTATCTTTATTTTGTTTTGTTTTAAATTTCATCATCTCTAAACCGATTGATTCGATTGTATGATGTATATCCATTCTTTTTTGCTAACCATTTAATTTCAAAAGAGATTTGGATTTTCCTCATCCGTTCTACACGTTTTTTTTTCCGTGTATATATATACACGTGAGCCATTATTCATAGCTTCTACTGCAAATATCACAGCAAGTCCAGCGTGAGCTTTTAGTGTGTGTGTGTGTCTATATATATATATATATATATATATATATATATTTGATGCTTTGTGAAGATATTGAGAAAAAACTAAAGGTGGCGGCTTGCTTGCTCTTTTTTTTTTGTTGATATCTTCATTATTTGATTATTTCTCGGTAGGTATAGCGCGATTCATATGAATATTTTCACATAAATTATATGCACATAATTTCTCATATATCAATTTTTAAAGTGTAATTTGTATGAATTTTTCATTCAAATTGCACTCAAAAAATGTATCTTAACAATCTCTAACCCTTTTTTTTTGGGCAGATTGCTTTTTTTTTTCCCCTCGGCAACAATTAATTTTCCTTTGTTTACAAATAATTAGGGTGCAGTTTCTCTCTTTTTTTTATCCTCATTTGTACATGTGTAGCCATCCTCTTTCTTTTCCATTCTTGT
>NW_010365008.1:109680-201566 GCF_000414095.1 Morus notabilis | reverse complement strand
TAACTCTTATCCAATTTATTTGATTGTTCCCATAGAAATACTGCACACCAATATGTTTAATTAGGTAATTGTTTAAACTAATGAACTTCGTGCGGGTTTTGAATCGTGTCGCTACCCGGATTGTCAGCCCTAGTTGCACCCCACAACTTCTCATCACTCATTCATGTCATGTGCTCATATTCGAGTAATCTACACTAAGAATATTTAATGGGTCGTTTGTTTATATACTCAAATCTAAATCATTAATTCTGTTACAGTGTAACTCTACATAAAATTTAAATTTCAAACATTAAAATTATAAATTATAAATTTAAATATACCTCTCAAACCGCCCATTAACTTATTCCAATAAACTCAATTATAGTCCCAGATGCATCAATTAATATATCCTTCATTCAAATGAGTGTTAAAATTAGTGAGAGTTCCTCTAAAAACCTTTAATCATAGCACTACTGTAATCATATATGTGCATGGGTTGTTGGAATAGACAACAAATAAACAAGTAAGAAGTACAACTTGCTATTATTTTATTCGCCGTCAAGCGTCAACTTGCAATTTTTTTCTTTTAAAGGAGGAAATTAGTTATTGCATTCGCTATCTTCTCACTTCTTTACTCAATATTTTGGCAGGCTGTCATCTCCAAAGGCGCCTGGACTACCAATTGTCCCACCTTATCTTTTAAAATTCTCACTCCCATAGATAGATTCCGTTATAGCAGCAAACTTGGATAAATAGAATCTTCTCCGGTTCAATCTTTACTACAATTGCATTTTGATTTTCTATTGAGAGCAAAAAATGCATACTCAAGAGGAAAATCCCACCGAATAGTGCCCAAAATTCTCCATTAAGTCTCTACTTAAAGCTTGCGTATGAAGTGAGAAGATGAAGATATTTCTCTTCATACTTGTACAATCATTTGTGCTGCTAAATCTCTTCCATTTTCACTTAGCAGGAACCGATCATGAGATCAGTCAACAACGACCGAAAAGGACTTACATTATCCACATGGACAAGTCCAACAAGCCAGCAGTTTTCGACGATCACGTAAACTGGTACGACTCATCTTTGAAATCGGTGTCCGACTCAGCTGAAATGCTTTACACCTACGACAATGTAATTCACGGCTTTTCTACGAGGATCACTGAAGAAGAAGCCCATTTGCTCAACAACCAACCCGGTGTTGTTTCTGTAATACCCGAAACCAGGTACGAGCTTCACACAACTCGAACTCCGGACTTTCTCGGACTCAAAGAGAGCTACTCGCTCATCGCTGCGTCGGATAAAGCCAGCGATGTCATCATCGGTGTTTTGGACACCGGAGTTTGGCCCGAGATCGAAAGCTACGACGACAAGGGTCTTGGTCCGGTGCCGAAAAGCTGGAAAGGAAAGTGCGAGGCGGGGAAGAACTTCAACTCCTCGAGCTGCAACAGAAAGCTGATCGGGGCGAGGTCTTTCTACAAAGGGTACGAGAAAGAGGCGGGAAGGATTGATGAGAAAGTGGAATCGAAATCCCCGAGAGATGACGATGGCCACGGAACTCACACCTCGACGACCGCAGCAGGGTCCCATGTTTCGAGTGCGAGCGTCTTGGGCTACGCTTCCGGGACGGCGCGTGGAATGGCTCCCACGGCCCGAGTCGCCACCTACAAGGTATGCTGGCTCAAGGGATGTTTCGACTCCGATCTAATCGCAGGCTTTGATAAGGCCATTGCGGATGGTGTCCACATCCTATCCATGTCGCTTGGCGGTGGCTCCGGTACTGAATACCACTCAGATATTCTAGCCATTGCTACTTTTGCCGCCACTGCACGGGGAATACTAGTATCCGCCTCGGCCGGAAACAGTGGACCGTACCATGGAACAGTGTTCAATGCTGCGCCGTGGATAACCACGGTGGGCGCCGGGACAATTGACCGTGATTTCCCAGCTTATGTTAAGCTTGGAAACGGACAAGAGTACAAAGGCGTTTCCCTTTACAAAGGAAAACAATTATCAGACAAGGTGTTGGTTCCGATTGTTTACGGTGCTAGCGTAAGTAACGACTCGGATGGGGCTTTTTGCCTGCCCGGCAGTTTGATTCCGAAAAAGACTAAGGGGAAAATAGTGATATGCTTTCATGGAAGAAACGGTAGAGTTCAAGCGGGTCTGGTTGTGAAAGACGCTGGTGGCATTGGCATGATTTATACTAGAGACGACGATTCCCATGGGGAAGAGCTAGTCGCCGATGCCCATCTCTTGCCCGCAGCATTTGTGAGCCTAGAAAAAGGGCTTGAGATACGGAGATATGTGGATTCCGTGGCTAATCCAACAGCTACAATCATCCAAGGAGCTACAAAGTTGGGCGTTCAACCGTCGCCAATAGTTGCATCTTTCCGCTCTCGCGGCCCAAATCGACGCACTCCAGAGATACTCAAACCCGACCTTATAGCCCCAGGAGTGAACATCCTGGCCGGGTGGACAGGCGCAGTTGGGCCGAGTGGATTGAGCCTCGACAAGAGGCGGGTGAACTTCAACATTATTTCAGGCACGTCAATGTCTTGCCCACACGTGAGCGGCCTTGCAGCTCTTCTCAAGGCTGCGCATCCAAAATGGAGCCCTGCTGCTATTAGGTCGTCCCTTATGACAACCGCCTACTCAACCTATAAAAATGGCAAAACCATAGAAGACGTTGTTACGGCAAGAGCCGCGACACCATTCGATTTCGGAGCTGGGCATGTGGATCCAGTGGCAGCCCTTGACCCTGGACTAGTCTATGATGCTACTGTTGAAGACTACATAAACTTCCTGTGTGCCTTGGATTATGCTCCGGAGCAGATTAAGACGGTCACTAAGAGAGATTTCACGTGCAATTCGACAAAGAAATACAGCGTGGGAGATCTTAACTACCCATCTTTTGCTGTTCCTTTTAAAGCAGAATCGGAGGAAGAGGTTGGAGCTACTAAGAATGTGTCACAAACTATGACATACACTAGAACTCTCACAAACGTTGGTGCCCCAGCAAAGTATGAAGTCTCAGTATCAAAGATTGACTCAGTGAAGATTTTGGTCAAACCAAAATCATTGAGTTTCAAGAAGGCATATGAGAAGAAGACTTACACTGTCACGTTTGTTGCTAGTACTTTGCAATGGGGTACAAAACATTTTGGTCGCTTGGAATGGTCAGATGGCAAACACATTGTTGGAAGTCCAATTGCTTTTAGTTGGTCACTATAAGCATTTTTTTTTTTCAATTAAATGCTCATTACCAGTGGGAAGACCTGATGTTTTGTTCCATCCGATGGTTGTCTTGTGTAACATGGCAAAGTGTGTACCACTCGAAAAAAAATAAAAATAAATAAAAAACCCACTTTGTATGTCGTTTCAATGTCTTCTCAATAGATTAACCGAGTTGATGTGTTTCCTTCGGAACATTGCTTTCTTAGTTAAAGTTCTTTCCTTTGGTAAAGTTGATTAAATGATTTGACAAAAACAATATTTGAACGTACGACGTCAAATAAGATAGCAACTAACGATAAGTGACAGGACTATCCATGTCGACTTGCCTAATTACCAACTAATATATCTTAATTAAATCTAGCTGTTTTAAGGTAAAAGCATTCAATCATATCTTGTTTGCTTGCGTTGCGCTCGGGCCACATATATTTATTTGATGATAATGAACCATATTACGTAGTTATCAGTACAGCTGGTTTTGTCCCAAGTTTAAGCGTGCTCCGTATTGGCTTCATGGCTTGTACATATAAACCTCCGCTGGCTTGTAATATATCATATTTGGATTCACACGCCTCTAAAAATTGAGGAACACAAATTTAACTTATTTCTATAAATGATCAAATCAATTATAATCAGAAAATGTTTGAGACCCCATCAAATAAGAACTGACTTTCTTACAAACCCCCCAAATAATTTGAGACTCATTTGTGTTTCAGAAAACGACATATAAGCTGCCCATCATAAATTCATAATCATGAAAAAAAAAAATATATATATATATATATATTATATTTCTATTAATGATTGTTATTAAGTTTTAATGTTTATGTTTCCATCAATAATTATCATTAAATATAAAAACTTGATGATGTGGCGTGATAATAATTAAATTTCATTAATTGTCATAAATTTTTCTAGTCAATTATTTAATTTATAACAACTTACAGATTAATATTTTACGGTTAAAATAATAATACTCATGAATAAATATTAGAATAACGATTATATATATATATTTAAAAAAAAGTGCTACAAAAACAACTGGAAAATGTAATTCTCTTGATTTTCCTCATGAACCAACATATTCTCAATGGGACCTATGTTAATACGTATGGACAATAAGCAAAGAAGTTGATTTATGATGATCTCTTCGCTGGACAACATGGTTCTTATTATTCTATTTTAAAAAATAGAAAAGAGAATAAATGGCAGACAAAAACTTTTCTTCTTCTAACTTAAAAATAGATCCTCATTCGAGCGCATGTAGACCGTTTTAAATAATGCAGTTCATTAATCAATTCATTTTTTTTTTCTGATTGATCTGCGGAATGTTAAGTGCTAGTGGGGTTGATCATAATAAAGAAATTTAGTAGGGCCTGAAAACCACATAACTAATTATTCTTTTGCTTTAAATTTCTCATAGAATCAATGACGGCTTTTATTTCGTCTTAAGTACACACCTCTTTAACAAAGTATACATTTTTTTTCCTTAAAGATATATATTTAACAAAAACAAACACGATAGGATAACTCATCTAATCATACCTAATGGCCCAATAAGAAACTAAAAAATATACATATTTCTATCATGATATCATCGAATTATTTATCCTCAACTTCATCATTATTGGACGTTCAACTAAGTGATCTATATCTTTCGCGTCATATAATCATATCAAGGGCTAATTTTGTCTGTTGGACTCTTGAGTCTCCATAGATCCAATGCTGAAATTTGGTCACTATCAACTGATCAACTCTGCAAACCAAATTTAATATACCGACTTAGAGCTTCCAAGTCTTTCATTTCCCATGGGGCCATTTACAATCCTCTTGTATGCAAAAGAAAATAGAGAGTTATAAACAAAGTTTCGTCGGCATTAATGTTGGTGGTGGGGGCAAGTTCCAGCTAATCGTAGTTAGAGTTGGGAGAAGACGAAAACTTGGGAATCTGTCACGATTAAGCAATAATGCCTATTTTCTAAATGATGCTTTTTTTTTAATTTATGAAATGACGCGAAATGACATAATATGTTCACCTTCTTATCTCTCTCTCTCGTTTTGTTTTAATTTTTCGGCATTCACTTGCAATATGTACAATTGTGGTTTAATTGCTTCTGCGACCATATTGATAATGTACAAATTCTCCCATCAATATGAAGCCTGCACGGTAGCTTCTGTAATTGGTTTTCAGAATAAAGCCTAATGCTAGAGTTGAGGAAATTTGGCCTGATTATCCTTCATTCTAACGAGTGATGAAAATTTTAGGGACTTCAACCAAAAACTATACGGGATTTTTACTATTTGTATGGGTGGGTTGTTGGAAGAAAGCGACTAGACTAAAAATCCAAATCAAGAAAAAAAAAAAGATTAAAAATATGCTATAAATCACTGAGATTTGCAATGTTTCTACTATCCTTGCCATAAATTATCTGAGTCAGTTACAAAAGCAACTACCAATCAAGTTTTTTATCCCAAAAATAAAAAAATAAAAAAAATAAAAAAAAAAAAACCTACTAGGCAAGTTGGTTATTTCGTCTGTGTTGCTTCCAAGTTTCCCGTTTCTTCTCTTTTGAAATTTCAATTGCTCCTCGTTAAACGCAATGATAGAATGTCATCTTCAAGTTCCCTTGTTTCTCAACTAAATAATTTTGAAGAATGAGCGTCACCAATTAGCGACACGAGAAGCTGCCCCTAAACCACTCCACATTTACAAATTTAATTCATATTATTGCAATACGACGCGTTTAAATAATCTAGCACTGAGTTTCAAAGTGGCAATGAAGTTTTAAATCGCAGATTAATTATTTATGACTCGTAAAGTAACATTTCTAGTGCAACAAAATTGGCAAAATTATCCCTACTAATTGAGGTCCGATAGTAAGGAAGCCAATAGAATCTTAGATATGATTCTTCCAAAATGGACCCCCAAAATCATGCGGTGAACCCACTCATAGGCATGAATCATTAATCGCATATATTTGCAAAAAGATTTAGGAGTGGGATGAAAAGAAATACGTAGATCGGTTGCACAAAAGATGGTAGGCCTCAGATGACACATTATCATGATATCATTAATTCCCAGGACATAAAAGGACGACAAATAATATTGATAATATATAATTCACAGGACAACAAACAAAACGTAATGATAACGGTTATAGCATAATCATAATTCGAACTTATACATACAAGAGTATGCAATTTTTTTTTTCAAGGTTGTGACAACGTACAAAAGAGAGCCCGGGAAAATCTCCGAGCTTTGACATGGATTTATAACGGTATATATGAATCAATAATAATCGAACTTCATCAGCCGACTTGTAATATAGCGACACTTTACCATGTGGTCCGTCGCGAAGCGAGAGCTAGGCTTGACCCACTTAATTATGCTCTAGTTTCTTATGACCTTAAACAGGTATCCAAATCCCTTCTATATCTGAACGGAGTGGCATTTCTGGAAGAAATTGTGGCTTCATAAAATTGGTCCACAAGACTTTACCAATAAAAATAATAGCATTATTGCCGATTGCCCCCACCATGACCTATCTAATCAGCACTAGAGTGGAAACTATTCATTCAAGCCACAAAAAAAAAAAAAAAAAAAAAAAAAAAGAAAGTGGAGCTATTTAGGTACCAAAATGTCATGATATTCTTCACCAAATTCCACTCGTCCATTAAACTTGAACTGTATCCCTGAAAAGAGAGAGAGAGAGAGAGAAAAGTAGAGAGAAAAGAGAGAGAGAGAAAAGTAGAGAGAAAAGTAAAGAGAAAACCCATAATTGCCTTGAACTCATCGACTTAGGCTTGCAAAAGCGTGAGAAGATGAAGACACCGATCTTCATTATTTTACAATTATCAGCTGTGCTTCTGAGCATCTGCCAATTGCATGTGGCAGCAGATGGAAGACAATCACAGCAGAAAAGGACTTACATAATCCACATGGACAAGTCCAACAAGCCAGCAACCTTCGACAACCATTTCAACTGGTACGACTCCTCTTTGAAATCGGTCTCCGACTCGGCAGACATGCTCTACACCTATAACAACGTCATCCACGGCTTCTCCACAAGCCTTACCGAGAAAGAAGCACAGTTTCTTAAACAGCAGCCAGGTGTTCTCTCTGTTTTACAAGAAAACAGGTACGAGCTTCATACAACTCGGACGCCGGAGTTCCTCGGACTAGGAAGGAGCGACGCGCTCTTCCCCGCGTCCGATAAACTGAGCGAGGTGATCGTTGGAGTGTTGGACACTGGCGTCTGGCCCGAGAGCAAGAGCTACGACGATGCAGGCCTCAGGCGGGTGCCGAGTAGCTGGAAAGGCGAGTGCGAGGTGGGCAAGAACTTCAACTCATCGAGTTGCAACATGAAACTGATTGGCGCGAGGTATTTCTCAGCAGGGTATGAAGAAGCATTTGGACCAATTGACGAGAAAGTGGAATCAAAATCGCCGAGAGATGACGACGGGCATGGAACTCACACCTCAACCACCGCAGCTGGGTCTACGGTCGTGGAGGCTAGCCTCTTTGGCTTTGCTTCCGGGACGGCACGTGGGATGGCTACGACAGCCAGAGTAGCCACATACAAGGTGTGCTGGCTTGGTGGATGTTTCGGCTCCGATATATTAGCAGGGATAGATAAGGCTATAGACGATGGTGTTGATGTTCTATCCCTGTCCATTGGGGGAGGTCTAAATGATTACTACAGAGACACCGTTGCCATTGGAACCTTTGCAGCTGTGGCTCATGGAATTGTTGTATCAGTCTCAGCAGGAAATGGCGGACCAGGCTCTGGCAGCTTATCAAATGTTGCGCCTTGGTTGACCACTGTTGGTGCCGGAACATTAGACCGTGATTTCCCGGCTTATGTTAGTCTTGGGAATGGACAGAAATACAAAGGCGTCTCGCTCTACAGTGGAAAGCCTTTATCTGAGGAGCTAGTTCAAATTGTTTATGGTCGTACAGCAAATAACTCGACAAATGGGAATCTATGCCTGCCTGGCAGTTTGGATTCTGCAAAGGTCACAGGGAAATTAGTCGTATGTGATCGAGGGGGAAACCCGAGGGCCCAGAAGGGTCAAGTGGTAAAAGATGCTGGTGGTGTTGGGATGATCTTGTCCAACACAGAATCTTATGGAGAAGAACTAGTGGCTGATGCACATCTCCTGCCCGCAGTAACTGTTGGGCAAAGGACTGGAAATTTGATAAAGACTTATCTCCGTTCAGATGCTAATCCAACAGCCACAATCACTCAAGGCAGCACACAGTTAGGAATTCAACCCTCACCAGTGGTAGCTGCTTTTAGTTCTAGAGGGCCAAATCCAATTACTCCAGAGATACTCAAGCCGGACCTGATAGCGCCAGGGGTAAACATACTAGCTGGGTGGACCGGTAGAGCAGGACCAACTGGTTTAGACACAGACAACCGGCGTGTGAGCTTCAACATTGTCTCAGGTACATCAATGTCTTGCCCTCACGTGAGTGGACTGGCAGCCCTCCTCAAAGCTGCCCACCCGGAATGGAGCCCTGCAGCTATTAGGTCGGCGCTCATGACTACTGCCTATTCGACATATAAGGGCGGTAAAACCATCTCAGATATTTCTACTGGAAGTTCTGCAACACCATTTGACTATGGAGCCGGACACGTGGATCCAGTGGCGGCCCTTGAACCTGGCCTTGTCTACGATGCTACTGTTCAAGACTACATAAGCTTCTTCTGTGCCTTGAATTATAGTGCATCTCAGATAAAGACAGTAACCAAGGGAGATTATACGTGTGACCACACGAAAAAGTACAGCCTTGGAGATTTTAACTACCCATCTTTTGCTGTTCCTCTGGAAACAGCATCAAGCAGTGAGGGTGGTGCGGATGCATCAAGCACCGTGAAGTACACAAGAACTTTGACAAATGTTGGTGAACCGGCAACATATAAGGTCTCAATATCGTCAGATCCCTCAGTTAAAATTTCAGTCCAACCAGAATCATTGAGTTTCAGTGAGGCATATGAGAAGAAGACATACACAGTGACATTCACTGCTAATTCTCAGCCATCAGGTACGACCAGCTTCGCTCGTCTGGAATGGTCAGACGGGAAACATGCTGTCAGCAGTCCTATTGCTTTTAGCTGGACATAGTCAAAAGGGAATGGAAGTGGTATGATGACTCTACACAGATGATATCCAACATAATCAACCCTAAGTCGTAGTATGTTAATTCTACTTGTCTTGTTTGTCCTGTGTGCCAGCAGCTGAGCAATAAAGTCAGCTGGTAGATTTATTATTGTACGATTGAAACAAAAAAATCTGAGAAAAAGAAAAAAAAAGAACAATAATTGTACAGGTACATGTTTAATATTAGAATTGATCTCCAAGATGTATTTCAAATATATCCAGATAAGTATTTCCTTTTGAACGCAGGAATGAGGGAAAATAGTTTTTCTTATTTTCTCATAAATGTACAGCCGAAAACTATAAATAGACCAACCCTAGACTCTTATCTTTATCCCTTTAACAAATATCCCACAAATATAGGAATTGATAAGTACTCCTAAATGATAAGTATTCCTAATAGATAACAACCGGTTTAAACTTAAAAAACATAACAGAAAAATCCTATCTTTCTACACTCCCCCTCAAGTTGGAGCATAGATATCAAATATGCCCAACTTGCTTGTTAACAAATCAAACTTTGACCTAAACAGACTCTTGGTTAGGACATCAGCTAACTGTTGCTCAGTGGTAACAAAAGGCATGCAGATAACTCCACTTTCCAACTTTTCTTTGATAAAATGCCTATCAATCTTGACATGCTTCGTACAATCATGTTGAACCAGGTTGTTGGCTATGCTTATTGCTGACTTTGTTATCACAAAACAATTTCATGGGAGCTTCTAACTTCAGTTTCAGTTTTTCAAGCACTCTTTTTAGCCATAATAGTTCACATATTCCATTAGCCATAGCTCTAAACTCTGCTTCTGCACTGCTTCGGGCTACTACATTTTGCTTCTTACTTCTCTAAGTAACAAGATTGCCCCAAAGAAACATACAGTAGCCTGATGTTGATCTTCTGTCTGTGATAGATCATGCCCAGTCCGCATCTGTGAATGCTTCTACACTCCTCTGGTCATTTTTTTTGAACAAAAGGCCTCTTCCAGGTGACCCTTTTAGATACCTTAGGATCCGATAGACAGCTTCAAGATGTTCCTCGTATGGTGAATGCATAAACTGACTAACTACGCTAACTACAAACGCAATATCATGTCTTGTATGAGAAAGATAAATCAGCTTTCCTACAAGACGTTGGTACCGCCCCTTCTTAGTTGGCACTCCCTCTGTTTTTTCTCCTCACTTTTGGTTTGGATCCATAGGTGTGTCACTTGGTCTACATCCACTCATCCCAGTTTCTTCCAGTAGGTCCAGAATATACTTCCTTTGAGATACACAGATCCCCTTCTTCGATCTAGCAACTTCCATTCCCAGAAAATACCGTAAGGGTCCCAAATCGTTCATTTCAAACTATGTTGCAAGACATTTATTTAAACTGGTGATTTCCGTCTCATTGCTACCGGTAATAATTATATCATCAACATAGACAATCAAAACTGCTAATTTACCACCACTAGTGTGCTTCACGAACATAGTGTGATCTGTTTGTCCTTGAGTATAGCCTAGTTGCTTAATAAATCTGGTGAACCTTTCAAACCACGCCCTTGGAGATTGTTTTAAGCCCATATAGAGACCTTCGGAGTTTGCAGACATTCCTTCCAAAGCTTTCTTCAAATCCCGGTGGAGCATCCATAAACACTTCTTGCTCTAACTCCCCGTTAAGAAATGCATTCTTAACATCTAATTGGTATAGAGGCCAATCTAAATTTGCAGCTATACAGAGTAGGACCTGAACTGTGTTTAGCTTTGCAACGGGAGCAAATGTCTCTTGATAGTCAATCCCATAGGTTTGTGTAAACCCCTTAGCCGCCAATCTTGCCTTGTAACGCTCCACAGTTCCATCAGAGTTAAACTTCACAGTAAAGACCCATTTGCAGCCTACTGGTGTCTTTCCTTCAGGTAAACTTACTTTCTCCCATGTGCCATTCTTCTCTAGGGCCTCCATCTCCTCAAAAACAGCCTTCTTCCATTCCAGAACACTTAGAGCTTCCTGTACATTCTTAGGTACATCCACACTTGACAATTGTGAGATAAACAAGGAGTAGGAAGGTGACAAATTTTTGTAAGACACATGGTTTGAAATAGGATGTTCAGTACATTGCCTAACACCTTTTCTAAGAGCAATGGGGATGTTTTCAGGTACAACAGTTTTAGGAGAAGATGACAGTTCAGAAGTGTTACCTGGATTTAAAGGCTCCATGATATTAGGATCTGGACTCGGATTGGACTCTTGACCTTGTAAGGATCCGATGTCATCTTTACTTTGAATCTTTCTTTTTCTCGAGTAGACAAGCCCAAATAATTTATTCCTTTTGTCATCATCTATTCTAGTAGTAACAACTTCATTGCTAGGCACTAGGGCAGGCTGTTTAATTGTAACAGTGATGCTGTCATTTTTAATAATATTGCTGTCATTTTCAATTTCAAACAGTGAGTCTTCATAGGTATTCTCCCCCTGAAGAGGAACATTAAAGGAACTCTGGGATTCGAAAAATGTTACATCCATAGTGACAAAAAAAATTTTAGTTTTAGGATCAAAACAGCGGTAACCTTTTTGTGTTGGTGCATAACCAAGAAAAACACACTTTAATGCATGTGGATCCAATTTATCACGATTATGATTATGTACATCCACAAAGGCCACACATCCAAATATTTTAAGAGGTAAATCAAAAACGATTCGTGATGTAGGGAAGATCTCTTTAAACTTTCCCAGA
Organism: Morus notabilis; assembly: GCF_000414095.1. NCBI lineage: Eukaryota > Viridiplantae > Streptophyta > Magnoliopsida > Rosales > Moraceae > Morus > Morus notabilis. The sequence continues at coordinate 189,477 of NW_010365008.1, read as the reverse complement.
GGTGCTTTAAAGTTTAAAACTCTTGAAGGCATTCTATTAATTAAATAGGTGGCAGTGAGAATAGCTTCACCCCATAGGTATTTAGGAACCTTAGTTGTAAACATTAAGGTCCTAGCAACTTCTAGGAGATGCTTATTTTTTCGTTCTGCCACTCCATTTTGCTGTGGAGTATCTATACAAGAGCTGTGATGAATAATCCCTTTTTCGGAAAAAAAATGTCCCCAAAATTTTACTGAAATACTCTCTTCCATTGTCACTCCTAAACACTTGAATTTTTTCTTGAAATTGTGTTTCCACCATGTTGCAAAAATTTTTGAAAACTTGCTCAGTTTCTGATTTTTCTTTAAGTAGACAAACCCAAGAAACACGAGTATGATCATCAATTAGAGTTAGAAACCATTTTTTTCCAAAAATTGTTGGGATCCTATACGGTCCCCAAATGTCACTATGAATAAGTGCAAAGGGTTTAGATGACTTATATGGCTGGGCAGGAAAAGATGCACGGTGATGCTTAGCAATTTGACAAATATCACATTGAAAAGATAATGCAGTTTTATTTTTGAATAAATTAGGAAATAAGTACTTCAAATATTGAAAGTTGGGATGGCCTAACCTATAGTGCCATAATATTATTTCATCATTCCTAGAGATAGATAATGATTCAAGACTAGAAAACTGAGCTTGTCCGCATGAGTCACTTCCATCCGCAAAGTAATAGAGTCCACCATTTTCCTTAGCACTGCCAATCATCCTCCCCAAGTCCATTTCCTGAAATTCACAGTGAGTTGAAAGGAATTTAGCATAACACTTTAGGTCACGAGTTAATTTACTAATGGATAACAAATTACACGAGAGATTAGGAACATGAAGAACATTATGGAGAATAAGGGATTTCGAAATAGTTATTGATCCTTTTCCAGCGATGGCTGAAAGAGAACCATCGGCTATTTTAATTTTCTGATTCCCTGCACACGGACTATAGGTAGAAAACAGTTTAGAACATCCCGTCATGGGATCAGTTGCCCCCGAGTCAATGATCCATGGACAATCCAAAATAGGGGACACACTCAAGGTAAGAGCTTGACGATAATTACCTTTTTGGACTAAAGAACAGGAGGATGACACATTGTTTCAAAATTGTGTGGATTGTAAAAGTTTGTACAGTTGTTCTAATTGTTCCTTACTGAACAAAGGAGTTTCTGAGGTTCCCCCAAGTGTGTTTTTCTCCTCAGTACCTGCCTGAAACGCTCTTGAGTCACAGTTGGGCTGCCCGAATGATTTTGGTTTCCAGTTTGATGGCTTTCCATGTAGTTCCCAGCATGTGTCTCTCGTATGTCGCGGTTTATGGCAATGATCACACCATATTTTTTCTCCCCTTCTGTTTTGTCCACCCGGTTGTGTGGACTGACTGTTTCTTGCTGCTAGAGCAGAAGCTTCTGTGTCTGATTGTTTATTGCCTTCTCCCATCATCGTCTTCCTCCGCATCTCTTCTCTTCGAACTTCAGAAAACACTTCACGGAGAGATGGCAGGGGTCTTCTGCCAAGAATACGACCTCTAACTTCATCTAGGTTCTTGTTTAATCCTCCCAAGAACATATACACTCTATCATTCTCCATTCTCTTCAAATATCTCACACTATCCTTCGCACAGTCCCATTCCTCATCATAGCACAAGTCTAGTTCCTGCCACAAAGCTGTCTTCTCATTGTAATATTCCATCACATCTCGATCGCCCTATTTAGACAGCCATAGTTTTGTTTTTAATTCAAAAATCTGAGATGAATTCTCCACATCTGAGTAGGTCTCCCGAACAGCATCCCAAACCGCTTTTTCTGTTGGTAAAAATAAAAAAACTTTTCCAATGGCTGATTCCATGGAATTAACGAGCCACGCAATCACCAAAGAATTCTCAGATCTCCATGTCTTAAAGGCTGGATCATCATCTCTAAGTTTCTTCGTTTCTCCCGTTAGATGGCCGAGTTTACCCTTGCCGTCAATCATCAGTTTAATCGACTGTGCCCATTCCAAATAATTTTTACCGTTCACATTGAACGGTTAATTGAAGAGATGGATTCTCTAATCCATGTATGGTTATGGCAGAATTTGTTGAGGTACTGCCATCAGTGGTTCCTGAGGACGCAGAGTTATATGCCCCTGTCATGGCCGTTTTAGCCATTAAAAATTCCCACGGAAGAGCCTAGGCTCTGATACCATGAATGAACGCAGGAATGAGGGAAAATAGTTTTTCTTATTTTCTCATAAATATACAACCGAAAACTATAAATAGACCAACCCTAGACTCTTATCTTTATCCCTTTAACTAATATCCCACCAATATAGGAATTGATAAGTACTCCTAAATGATAAGTATTCCTAATAGATAACAACCGGTTTAAACTTAAGAAACATAACAGAAAAATCCTATCTTTCTACACCTTTTCTTGTTTTCATCGCAAAAAATCATTAATAAATAATCAGATGCATGACCCTGGTTCACTACATGAACATGATCTTAAGTTTCAATAAGCTATTGTAAGCTCTGCTCAGCAATCAGAAAGAAAAGGAAAAGGCAAAAGGAGAGAGAAAGAAACATTAATCATATCATCCTATTCCTGTAAACTCAAACATGATGCAAATATTAAGGTGCTAATCAGCTGAGAACACTTTGGAAACGAACAAACGAAAAGTAATTAAAAGCTGAATTATCACTCAGAATCCTGTATAGACTGACAAACGGGGAGGTAATATGTATCAAGTTGCCAATATTTGTGTTTCACGCCTTCCCAAACTTCTTCTCCCAAACAATTCTTGACAGGCAGGGGGATTAATTGAGTCGAGTACCCTAAATTCTCGAGTTCGAGGGACACTAACTGACAGTAAACAACATGAAAGAAAGGATTACCACCACAAAGGCCATTGAAAAATGAGTAGATTCCCTCAGGTTTCAGCAGCGCAGGAAGATATTGATGGAACTCCCTTAGGTCCTCATAATACTCACCATAGGTGTCAAAGAAAATACCTGAAACATAAAGCAAAAATACGTCAAAAAGAGCTATTACTACAACAAAACAAAAGAGCAAGTACTAATCTCGAGTTTGACCCACCGTCATACAACTCAAGTTGCGGTAGTACGTCTTGCCAACGGCCAAATATTATCTTCACATTATCCTTCTCTGCCCAACCGGTTCGAATCATACGTTCGTAAACCTCCGGATGAGCCTCGACAATGGTGTGTGAAGCCGGTGCATATTGCTGAATGGCTGTATCCACAAGTCCCATTCCAAATCCAATGTTGAGTATGTGACCGCCTCCTGAGCAAACAGCTTTAGCATGAGCCTCCATCAACGGTTTCTCCCAAGCCATCATAACAGCCTTGCTCTCTGCGTCCATAAGCTTATCCTCACTGAAGCTAACCCTATCCTCCAAGTAATCCCCATTGCAATCACCTATCTTATTATCTTTCCTTGCAATGGTTCCCAATACCAACTCAGCTTGAATCCCTATTCAAGTACGAAATTCTATCAAGAATAGTACACGGATTCAAACTAATTTTCAGGAATAGGTATAATTGAAAAACCATACATAATTACAAGAAATGATTGGGGAAGAAACTTTAAGCAAATTTATACAAACAGTCATTGGAGTGAAAGTCAAGAGAATCATTTTCATCTATTGTTATCAAATGTGGCATCATTCACAAGTCACAAAAATTGTGGTAATAGAAATCCAAAATAAATTAATTTTGTTCTCCAACAGTAATCTTAGAACAAAAATAAAGATATATATAAAAAAATGAGGGAGAGTGAGAAGGTACCGGCGTTGAGAAGGATATCGAAGGCCTCCTGGTGGCCGGCGTCCATGGCGAAATCTCCGGCGGAGAGATTGGAAGGAGAGAGGGCGTTCCAGGGAGCACCAGCTTCGAGAAGCTTCTTGACGACGTCGGCGTGGCCGTGCTTGGCGGCGTGCATGAGCGGAGTGAGGCCTTCGCCATCGAAGTGCGAAACGTCAGCGCCGGACTCGATTAAAGCTTTCACTTTTCCGGCGTCGCCGTTCTTCGCCGCCTCGCATAGTTGGTCGCCAACGTCCATGTTTGTGCAAGCTTGGTGCTTTGATTTGCTAACAGTGAAAGTGGGAAATGTGTAAAACCCTGTTTAAGCATTCACGGGGGTATAAAAAGGGAAATATTATAATCGCCACCAGTAATTAAAAAATATCTAAACTAGGCTCAATCCATCTCTTTTTCATTTACCCCCAAAAATTCTGTCTAAAAAAAAATGCTTATAACCTGCAGATTAAAATGAAATTTTGAAAGTTTAAGGGGTTATTTTTTTGGAGTGTAATTTGAGTGTAATTTTTTAGTTAAATTTAAGTTATAACTTGAGTTGAAGTTAAAACTTGAATAAAATTAAGTAAAATGTTAAAACTTAAGTTGTCTTTTTTTAAGTTTTTTAGACAAAAGAACATGCCTTAAGCGACTTAGATGGTAGGCGTTTCTCACTGCCTAAATGTGTAAAATAATATTGCAATCATTTCATCATTATTAAAATATGGGTGATTCTATTTACAACAAAAAAAATCCTTAAATAAAATGACAAAAAAAGATAATAAAATTAATTATATAATTAATTTTATTACAAAAGAAAACTAATAGAGTATATTTTTTCTCCTCACAAACTGCATATCATATTCTAAATTAATCCATTGCAAATAATTTTCACGTTTTTAATGACTATTCTAAAAAATTACATGGAGGTAGTTCAATTTTATGAAGATTTGTGTTTATATTTGTTTTCTAATCAATCTTTTAAACAAATCATTTCACTTTTTTCCATTTTATATAATGTCACGGTCTTTTTTTTTTTTAATGCTGACTCGAATATAATACATTCAGTTTACATTTTTTTATTTTTCATTTTTATTTTTTGTTTTTTGTTTCACTATTGGACTTAAAAAAACTTTTTTTTTTTTTGCTAAAGTTTAAAAAAAAAAGATATAAATAAAATATAATATTAAAGTGATAAATTTATTTATGTGGGGCGTGTAATTAGAAAGTGTGTAAAGAGTAATATTGGACTTAAAAAAACTTTTTTTTTTTTTGCTAAAGTTTAAAAAAAAAGATATAAATAAAATATAATATTAAAGTGATAAATTTATTTATGTGGGGCGTGTAATTAGAAAGTGTGTAAAGAGTACAGAGGTGGGTGTGTAGAGAAAAAGAAATGGGTGTAAATAAAACTATTCTTAATAATTTTATAAAAATAGTTAGGGGTAGTTTTAGAATAATAAAAGTGTGTAAAAAGAAAATTTAATCATTTAAAAATTATGAGGGGTGTATAATTAAAAGAGTATGTAGAAAATAAAAATAGGAGTGTGAAAAGAACTACCTTTAAAATATATGTTTGTTTGACAAAGTATTATAGTTCACAAGCATTTCTTTGTTTTCAATTGATTAATGTACAAATGAAAACTGCAATTATAAATTCAATGCAAGGTAATGAAGACGCTTATCTTGTAATAGAAAGGAAGAGATATCCTTCAATGCTCTCTTTTCTTGTAGCGATTTCTATATGTCCTTAATCATTAATTTACTTGCTATTCTTTTCTTTTTCTGTCAAGATCATTGTAGATTTTTCTATATCTATATGATCAATTCCTTTTTTTTTTCCCCTTCTCCCTTCAACTAAAAAATATGTCTAACGAAAAAAAGAAGAGAAAATGCTACAGTGTTGTGATCTTCTTTTTCATTATCCATATCGTAAAATGCAACGGTCTTCTCTATTATGATTTATGTTGGGTCTTAATTGTTGTGTTGGGTCCTAATTGTTGAAGTGTCACTCTTGGAATGGATCTCACCAGATTTTAAGTACTTTTATTAAATTTTAACTCCTCATCGTGGCGGATGATTGCAATCACGGCGGGGGGTCGCAATCCCCTCTTAATACTTGGGGTCGATGCTAATGTGACGAACAATAGAGAATCCATCCCCCTCGGCGACGATGAAAAACTCCTTGCTAATCCACCAAACTTCATACGGTTGTATAATCCCATTTCTGTGATCCCCTCATCGCTCCTTCCCCCTCTCCCCACCCATGGCTGGGGGGGGGCGACCCAGGAAATCCTTCAAACGAAACCATAGTTTTTCCTTGCCATTGCAAATATGAAGAAGTAGGAGTGATTATGTGTAGTATATTCTATAATAGTTTCAGGGTATGTTTAGTTCTCTAATTCGAGTTGATATTTGATGTTGACGGTTGAATTTCGTCAACAAAAAACCGGCCGTCTTACCTTGAGGTTTCCCTTCGGGTTACCGGCTTATGTGTTTAGTGAAAGAGTAGATACTTGTTGGATGTGAGTATTTGTTTGTTAAATGAGCTGTATGTAAACGAACAAAAGGAATTTTGTAGTGGTTCACTCTTTAAAATTAGAGCTACATCCACTGTAAGTTTTGTATTTTTCTTTTGAGAGGGCAACCATTTACAAGTTATCACTCTCCCTTTTTCTCTTGTGTTTTTTATTCTCTGACCCCTCTCTCGGTGGGGGTCTTCATCCTCTTATACTGGGCTTCCTTCACCCAATGGTTTTCTTTGATCGGTGGAAACACTCAAGTGCTCTACCTTGGTAGGCCCAGATGTAGCCCACTAATCAGCACTGTTCACTCAGCCAATTAGTCTTCTGTTACGGCTCTGTGATTCTCCGTAATGCATTTCTGTTCCCTGTGGGGCGGTTTGAGAATTTATAATTAATGCTGACAGACGTCTTCCACTTATGCACGCAACCCGTCATGTCTCAAAGGAACGTTCCCCTCGTCGCCAGCGCCATTTAGCCCCAGTCGTCTTCTCTGGCGGTCCTTTCTGTAGCCGAGGAATATCCATACCTTAATTCAAGCGGCACTATCCATCGGCACCACAAGGGGTCGTCGCCCTAATCCGGACTTTAACTTTGGGCTTTGCAGCTAATTAGGAAGAAAATGTGGGCGCCGAGGGTTGTGTGCCTGGCAGAGAGCAGTTATGGCCACGTGTCGTGGTGTCGTTGATCTAGGTGTCCATCACATTTTCCCACACAACAGCTACCCCCAGGTCGAGGGCTCCCTTTTTCCTTTTTTTTATTGGGCGGCCTCGAGCTCCAGGTTCGGTTGTCCTTTCGTGCTTCGGGTGTGGGAAACCGGTCCCGAGCCTTCGTCTGCAATGATGGCCTGGGTGCTTCAGAGACGCAACCGTCGCGTCGATTGGCCTATCATAATGATTTATATCCGTGTTCTGAGAAGATGAATACAGACCGTCAAATTTACGTCCTCTCGGTTTCCCGCCCTTCTCCATCACCGTCAGATCCGGACAGTGATCCCTTGCCGTAGGATTTTTGAAGTTTTCATCCAACGGTTGGGGGGTCGAGGGCGCCGTTCTTTTATAATACTCTTCATGAACCTGAGAGCCATTTTTTCCTTCTCCAAAACTTCAAACTTTTGTCACGCTCCCATTGAACCACTGCATTTAGCCGAAACCTCCTTTGTTGAACTTCCGACTTTACCCTTCTTACTCTCTGTGGTATATTACGAAGCCGTCCCGGAAATCCTTCTTCACCGGTAAGTTTCTGGATCTTCTCTTGCTGTGCATACTCACGGGGCTCCCCCCGTTGTGTATCTGGAATATATAAATTTTTATGCACAAAATGAGAATATAAAAGTTAAGGAGACTTACTTCGTTGTATTCTGTCGCACTGGATGACCTGGTTTCCATGCATTTTCTATTGTCTGTGTGCCTTTGGTTTCTGGGTTCCGGGGAACCCGTGATTCCTATGAACACTCGTCGTTACCGTTCTCATATGAATGGTCGACGCCAAGTCGAGGTGTTTGAGCAGTCGTCGTTTAGAGTAGTCGTCGTTTCTTCCTCTCGACGTTAGGGTTTTAACTTAGCTTCTTGTCCTTTTAATTACCAGAATAATGGCCCAAAGTTCACCCAGTCGAGAGGATTCTTCTCATGTCGTCCGTTCTGACCCCCCTCTGGTGGTGGAGATCTCATGGACTTCTTCATCCTCCGGTGTCAGCTCTATGCTTAGGGATATTGAAGACGTCGAGGGAAGTTACGAGTCGGGCGACGACTTCGGAAGTGAATTCGGAAGCGTCGACCGGTTGGTAGACGAGGTAGTCGAGCGAATCCCCTTTACCGGGGGCAACGTAAGTGGGGTAGCTGTCGCGATGGTGGATGCCCCCCTGGCTGCCACGAGCGGTGACCCAGATAGGCCTTCCTTCACGGCCGATGGTGTGGCATCGAGGGTCCGAAACAAAGATATCATTTGGGCTGTGAAGGAGGGATGCATCGACGGGAGGTGGTTCGAGTACCTCCTTCCGGACATGCATTTTAGAACTAGCATGCCGCCGACCGGATACCTTCCGGTCTATACAAGAGCGGTAACCGCGGGGATGACACTCCCAGTTCATCCCTTCGTAAAAGATTACTGCCATTTTTATGGCATCTCCCCCGCCCAACTGGCGCCGAACTTCTGGTACTGCTTTGCAGGAGCTTGGATTCTATGGCACCAGAAGTTTGACATGGAACTCCCATTGGATGAGTTCCGATTCATGTATAAGTTGTGCCATGTCGCCAAGTGTGACGGGTGGTACTTTCTGAGTGGCCACGGGAGAGCTCAGCCCAGGTTTGGGAAGCTCGTTCTGGGCATTCCCTCGTCGTCACATGGGTGGAAACCCATGTTCTTCATGATCCGCGGGCCTTTCAACTTTCATCCTAATGACCGCCGGCCCCGCCGAAGGCAGGTGCAGGCGGCGTTTGGAAATATGAGTAAGCATCTCAACTTTCTTTTTATCTGACTTTGCTCTTTTTTCATATGTTGACGAGGATTCCCTTGTCCTTCAGTTAATCAGGATCGGCTGAAGTTCTCCGGTAATAGTTTGGCGAGGGTCGAGCAGGCTTTTTCCTATCCGTTAGAGGTTCGCCATATTGACACGCTTCTGACCAAGGAGAATCTTCGCGCTACCGGCCTAATCCTAAATCTCTCCAATCCTTCAGATTTAGACGCCGTCCGCGCGTACTTTCATTTAAGCGACGAAGGTAATTACTTCTCTCGGCGTCTTCTAAAATCATCGTTCGTGTTTTCCTAACGCTGATCATGTCCTCTTTTCGTCACTAGAGATGGCGTCGTTGAGGATTCAGCTACCTGGGGGCCAACGGTCGGGGCCGAGCCAACACCCTCCGTCTGACCCGCAATCCCCGCCGAGCCAACAGCCCTCGTCAAAGTAAAAAAAAGAAAGCCAACTCTTCTTCTCCTGCGCCGAAGGGCAAGAAGGTCAAGGGTCCTTCGACACCGGGGGCAGGCATGCTCACAAGAAGAGGCGCACCGATAAGAAGTTAACCACTGACCATGCGTCGACTGACAAGGCCTGGACACCGGTGGTGCCCATCCCTGATGTTAGCGCTCCCCCGGCGCCGAGAGAACGCGTACTAATCCCGGGGGGAAAGATAATGGATGGGAATTTTCAGGTCTCGGATATTTCTGATGCCGAGGTTGGGGCGATGCTGAAACTCCCCCCTCACTTCTCTCTTGTCTTCCAGGCTCTTTATGAGTCTTTCCTCGAGCCTCATTGGATCGCTGCGTCCCAATCTTCCTTGGTCGACCGCCAACGCAAACAGATCTCCTTCCAGATCTATGTAAGATTTTGCCGAGTTTTTTAGTTTTTTTTTTTAACCTTTCCTGATTTTGCAACCTTTCCAGAGCCTCATCCTTTCCCTTCTTAACCTCCTCGACTTAATCAAGGTCGAGGAGCGCAAGGGCGAGATGGATGATTTGGAGGCCAGGCGTAGGTCTCTCGTTGATGAGGCTAAGAAGAATAGGGATGATGCCGTCGAGGAGAGGGATGTGGCCATGACCAAACTGACAAGCTTGGAAGGCGACTTGGCTGAGCTGAAGGCCAAAGTTAAGGACCTCACTCAGCGGGCAGATTTGTCTGAGAAGAAGTTGGCCGAGGCGATCGTGGCAGCCGAGAGGCGCTTTACCGAGGGAAAGGCTGAGGGGAAGAAGGACGCCGAGGCTGAGGCTGCCGCAATCTTCGACGCTAAGTGGGCGGAGATTATTGAGGAGTTCAAGACTTCTCAGGAGCTCCTGGATATCCGCAACAAGGATTTCCAGTCGGCGGGTCAGCAAATTATTGACCTAATCAAGAAGGAGCGTCCTGATTGGGACTTAGGCTTCCTTTATAACTCTCCTACTCCCGTGGGCGACGACGGAGTGTCCCCTCCCGGTGGTGATGAAGGGAATGCTTCTTCCTTGGGTGGCGGCGAGGAGCCAGCGACTAGTGGTGACGCTTAGAGATCCTCACTTTGCTTTTCCCTTTTTTCTATTTTCTTTTGGGAATCTTTGTAACTTAATATCTGCTTCAGACAATTTTACCTGCATTTTTGTATATATAAAGACAACAGGTTTTGTTTATACCTTGATTCGCGTTTGCCGCTTCTTAGAAAATTTCTTAAAATTTTTCTAAGTGTGTGTCCTTCCCCCTGTTTTTGTTTGAGGACTTAACGTCGATTTTTACCCCTTGGGGTCGTCGTCTTAGGAAATTCCTTAGAATTTCACTAAGTGTTTGTCTTTCCTCCTTGGAGGATCTTACGTCGAATTTACCCCTTGGGGTCGTCGTCTTAGGAAATTCCTCAGAATTTCACAAAGTGTTTGTCTTTCCTCCTTGAAGGATCTGACGTCGAATTTACCCTTTGGGGTCGTCGTCTTAGGAAATTCCTTAGAATTTCACTAAGTGTTCGTCTTTTCTCCTTGGAGGATCTGACGTCGAATTTACCCCTTGGGGTCGTCGTCTTAGGAAATTCCTTAGAATTTCACTAAGTGTTCGTCTTTAAGTGATCCGCGGGCGGACCCCTATCCCCCCATGTCCGTTTAATATAACCTTGGTTTCTTAGGCATACATGTTATTAAGGGGTTTCTTCATATTTTTCTGCAAATATATCAGTGTATTCAATTTATCAGAATGCACAATTGAAATACGTAAGAATTTCACACGATATTGGTAGTACAGCCTTAGCTGTTCGGCGTTCCAGGGGTGTTGAACTCTTCTGCCGCCGAGGCTTTCCAAAATGTAGGTGCCAGGACGTAGTATTTCCTTTACGCGGTAGGGTCCTTCCCAAGTTGGGCCCAGGGGACCAGTATTTTTGGGTTTTGTGCTCTGCGTTACCCTTTTTAATACTAGGTCTTCTAGGTTGAACCTTCTCTGCCGGACTTTCTTGTTGTAGTATCGTGTCGTGCGTTGCTGATAAGCGGCGAGACGTAGTTGAGAGTCGAGTCATTTTTCTTCCAACAAATTGAGTTCTCCATTCATGCCCTCTGCGTTGTCAGCATCGTTGTGGACAACTGTTCTTAGAGTCGGCGTTTCAATTTCTATGGGAAGTACTGCCTCGACGCCATATGCCATGGAGAAAGGAGTCTCACCCATTGTAGTTCAGCTGGTTATTCTGTATGCCCATAAGACCTTGGGAAGCTCCTCGGCCCATCTCCCTTTTAGGTCGTCGAGTCTTCTTTTAAGGGTGTATTTCAATATTTTATTGACCGCCTCGACTTGCCCATTTGATTGTGGATGGATTGGCGCCGATAAGTCTTTTCAGATGGCCAAACTGTCGCAGAACCTGCGTGTTGAGGCGTTGTCAAACTGTTTCCCGTTGTCAGACACTATTGAGTGGGGAACCTCAAACCTGCACACGATGTGATCCCACATGAATTTGGTGCAGGCTGCTTCCGTGGTTATAGCTAGGGCCTTGGCCTCAGCCCACTTTGTGTAATAGTCTACCGCAACGATCGCGAATTTAAACCCCCCAGGCGCAGGATGTAATAGCCCGATCAGGTCAACCCCCCATTTGGCAAAGGGCCATGGGCTGAGAATGGAAGTTAGCTTTTCTGGGGGTGCTCTAGGAATCGTGGCATATCTTTGGCATTTGTCGCATTGTCAGGCGTATTGAAAAGCGTTCTTTTTTAGCGTAGGCCAGTAGTATCCTTGCCTTAGAACCTTTAGAGCTAGAGATTGCCCCCCGGTATGATTGCCACAGATCCCTTCATGGATTTCTTGGAGGACCTTCTGGGCTTCGGCATCATCTAGGCACCGCTGTATAAGTGTTGAGTAGCCTCGTCGATATAGCAGGCCATCGTATAATAAGTACCTAGCAGCTCTATACCTGACTCGCCGGGCTTCATCTTTATTATCCGGCAGCTGTGCGTCCATTAGGTATCGTGTGAGTGGCGTCATCCAATTTTCACCTTCTTGGACACTTAATGCCTTTGCTTGCTCCTCGATGGTCGGCCGGTCCAATTCTTCAATGGGAATGACGCCTAATGTGTCGGAATACCTTGATGAGGCGAGCTTTGCCAGGGCGTCCGCGTTTGCATTTTTGGCTCATGGAATCTGGAGTATTTCGTAGTTTTTGTACTTAACGAGTTCCTCCTTTACTTTTCTCAGATATGCCCCATCTTCTCGTCGCGTGCTTGGTATTCTTCCTTTACTTGCGCGACGACTAACTAGGAGTCGCTGTAGATGCTTATCCTCTCGACCTTCAGGTGGTTAGCTAAACGTAGTCCGGCAATTAGGGCTTCATATTCCGCCTCATTGTTTGACGCCTTAAATTTAAATCGTACCGCCGAGGTAATCTTGTGGCCTTCGGGGCTGATTAACAAAACACCGGCTCCTGATCTGTTTTCGCTCAATGCCCCATCTACGTAAAGCTTCCATTTTGTAATCTCGGTTTCGTCAGATGGGGTGGGTGTCGGCCTATGAGAGAATTCAGCCAGAAAGTCGGCGAGCGCTTGCCCCTTAATCGCGGTTCTTGGCACGTACTTTATGTCGAACTGGCTGAGTTCTACTGACCATTTGAGGAGTCGGGCGGATGTTTCGGGCTTTTGTAGTGCTTGTCTCAGCGGGTGGTTTGTGAGAACTCGTATTGTGTGGGATTGGAAGTAGTGCCGAAGCTTCCTTGAAGCTACCATCAGGGCAAGGGCTAGACGCTCCATTTCGTTGTATCTTAACTCGGCGTCGAATAGCCTTTTGCTCACATAGTAGATCGACAATTGCACCTTTTCTTCTTTTCTTAGCAATACGGAGCTCACAGCGTGTTGGGACACAGAGAGGTATAGGCTAAGCTCCTCGCCGACGTTTGGCTTTGACAAAATTGGGGGTTTGCCCAAATGCTCCTTCAATTTTTGGAAAGCATCCTCACATTGTGGTGTCCATTCAAAGTACTTGCTTCCTTTCAAAGCGTCGAAGAAAGGGATGCATTTGTCAGTGGCTTTTGATATGAACCTATTTAGGGCGGCGACACAACCCGTCAACCTTTGCACCTCTTTCGGCTTTGTTGGTGACCGTCTGTCTTGTAGGGCTTTGATTTTCTCGGGGTTGGCCTCAATCCCACGGTTACTAACCATAAAGCTGAGGAACTTCCCCGACCCAACTCCGAAGGCACATTTCTGGGGATTAAGTTTCATGTGATATTTTCTTAATATACTAAACATTTCTCCCAAATGATCGATGTGATGGCTGATCCTGGCGCTTTTTACGAGCATGTCGTCGACGTAGACCTCCATCGTTTTGCCGAGCTGTTGAGCGAACATCTTATTCACAAGCCTTTGGTAGGTAGCCCCTACATTTTTTAGGCCGAAAGGCATCACCTTGTAGCAGTAGAGACCCCTATCGGTTATGAAGGATGTGTGTTCCTCGTCGGCTGGATGCATGGGGATCTGGTTGTATCCGGAATAGGCATCCATGAAGCTCAGCATCTCATGTCCTATTGTGGCGTCGACCATTTGGTCTATCCGCGGGAGCGGAAAGCCATCCTTTGGGCAGGCTTTGTTGAGATCGCTGAAATCGACGCAGGTTCTCCAGCTCCCGTTGGGTTTGACCACTAGAACGGGGTTTGACACCCAACGCGGATAATGGGCCTCCCTTATGAACCCGTTTTTGATCAGTTTGTCGACTTCCTCTTTCAGTGCTTCGTACCTTTCTAGGTTCATCGATCGACGTTTCTGGCGCTTGGGGGGAAATGGGGGGTCGACGTTTAAGGAGTGACATATCACGTCGGCGTCGATCCCTTCCATGTCGGAATGATTCCACGCGAAGACATCTAAGTTCTTTTTTAGGAAGTTTTCGATCTCGACTTTATGTGGCGGAGCTAAGCCTAATCCTACTTTTAATACTTTGGTCGGCTTGTTTTCATCGACTTGGATTTCCTCCAACTGCTCGACGGGCTGAGACCATGTGATCTCTTCCTGGATCCTGGGATCTAGGTCCTCGATGGGGGTCTGGAGAACCATTTTAGCTTCCTGTCTTCCTGGCTGGTCGTATCCGCGCAGGGCGTCGGAATACGCGACCCTAGCCTCGTACTGGTTGCTCTTTATTTTCCCTACGTCGTTTGGAGTGGGGAACTTGACCTTCTGGTGGTAGATGGAGGTTATCGCCCTTAATGCCTAGAGGGTTGGTCTCCCGATTACTGCGTTGTATTGAGAGCCTCCTTTGATAACCACAAAGTTGGCCATCGTTGTCGCCTGTCGGGGTTTTTCTCCCGCGGTTATAAGTAGCCGGATAGTTCCTTGAGGGATGACGGAGTCTCCAGTGAACCCGTATAGTGGCCTGGATGTCCTTTCCAACCACCCCTTGTGGATCCCCATTTTTTCCAAGCAGTCAGAATATAGGAGGTCCACTGAGCTCCCATTATCCACCAAGATTCGACACACGGTGTGGTTCCCGATCATGGCTTCCACCACCAGCGCGTCGTTATGGGGGAAATGGACTCCGCTGGCGTTATCCTCGTTGAAGGCCACGTCAGTGTGGCTGTGCTTTGGGGTTTTTGCGGCGGAGACGCTCCAAAATCGTTCCTGGTAAACCCCCTTGGCCTCGTGGGCGTAGTCCTTCTGTGACCTCCGCATGTCTCCTCCTATGTAGGGGCCGCCGAGGACCGTTCGTATGACACCAACAGGTTCCCGATCTTCTGGGCGATGGTTCTCCTCTTGGCGTCTGCCGTCATTTTGCCCGCCATGGCCGTCGTTGCGGGGTCTCCGTTCGGCCCTGAATTCCTGCAGCCTTCCCTCGCGGATTATTCTTTCGATTTCATCCTTGAGGTCAGCGTAATCATTGGTGTGGTGGCCGACATCGCCATGGAACCTACAGAATTTCTTCGGGTTCCTTCGGCTGGGATCCGACTTTATTGGTTCTGGTCGGCGCAGCAAGTTTCCGCGGCCGACCTGGTTGTAGATCTCCTCGACGCCTACCATTAGTTCATGGTAGGTGTCATATTTCTGAAACAACCGAGGCCTGCGGGCATCCTCCTGCCTTGGCTTCTTGGCCTCTGGTGTTCCTTGTGTCGGGGTTGGTTGCTTGTCTCCGCTTCCCCCTCCTCGACGCTTCTTTTCGTCCTGCTTTGATGGCGCCGACCCCTGCTCGGCCCCTTTACCCTTATTGGACCTATGATCAGGGTCGTTAGCATCTGCTTCTTCAGCATTGATGTATCCTTGTGCTCGTGCAAGGAACTCCTTATAGCTGGACGGGGGTATTCGATTCAGTTCCCTTTTGAAGGGAGTTATTTTCTTCATGCTGGATAATGCCCCCATCAAGGCTTCTCTGTCCGTTATATCCATTGTAGCGGTGACAGCCTCGCCGTATCTGGCAAGCCACTCTCTTAACGTTTCATTTGGCTTTTGGTATATCGTCGTTAAATTCTGCTTCGGGGGTACGTATTTTTTAACTCCTATAAACTGGAGGGAGAATGCTTCCTTCAGCTCATCCCAGCTGGAGATAGAGTTTGGCTTTAGCGTCCGGAACCATCTTCGGGCAGAGTCTGTTAGGTGGTTCCGAAAGGCTCGGCACATGATCTCCTCGGCGTATCCATGCAAGAGCATATGCCCTGTGTACATTTCCAAATGGTCGTCGGGATCTCCTCGCCCGTCATATGGTGGGATCGACGGCGACCTGTATTTGTCGGGGAGAGGAGGCGCCATTATTTCTGCGGTGAATGGATGGTCATGCGTGCGACTGGGCGTAATGTCGACGTTTACCACCTCGGCCACCCGTCCAATGTTCTTTTTCAGACCTGCCACGTCCCCCGTCAGTTTTCTTTCCAGGCTGACCATGCGTTCCATGAGGGTTCGCGCTTCCTCTATTGAAACGGCCGAGCCAGCAGCTCTCGGCACTTCCGTCCTTTGAGCAATGGGTCCGCCCCTGGCCTGGCCGCCCGCCTGTACCGACCCTGAGTCTCCTGGCTGGTTTCCTCCAGGATTTTGGGGCAGCTCCTCAACACCTCGGAGTCCGGCGGCTCTTAATCGGCTGCCGGAGGAATAGGAGGGTCGAGGCCTAGGAGGGCCTTGGTGGTTCTCGCTTTCCCCGATTCCCTCTTGGATATGTGGGTGGTTACCGTGATTCAAATTTTCCACCACGGCAGGTCCGTGCGGCCTCGGGGCATCTTCTAGTGGCGGTATGGAGTTCCTTCCATCTAAGCGCTCAACCACGGTCACCAGCCCACGTACCAACTCGGTCAGAGTGGTTATTTGGGCTTACATATGCATGGGATCCGGCCGTGGTGCGTCTGGAGGTGGGACTCCATTTCCGTCTAGGTGCAAATCTTCTCCCATCCCGCTCTTCTCTGGGTGGATGGTGGTCTGTAACTATATTTTCGGGGGTCGAACGCTTCGATCCCCAGTGGAGTCGCCAATTGTTGACGGTTGAATTTCGTCAACAAAAAACCGGCCGTCTTACCTTGAGGTTTCCCTTCGGGTTACCGGCCTATGTGTTTAGTGAAAGAGTAGATACTTGTTGGATGTGAGTATTTGTTTGTTAAATGAGCTGTATGTAAACGAACAAAAGGAATTTTGTAGTGGTTCACTCTTTAAAATTAGAGCTACATCCACTGTAAGTTTTGTATTTTTCTTTTGAGAGGGCAACCATTTACAAGTTATCACTCTCCCTTTTTCTCTTGTGTTTTTTATTCTCTGGCCCCTCTCTCGATGGGGGTCTTCATCCTCTTATACTGGGCTTCCTTCACCCAGTGGTTTTCTTTGATCGGTGGAAACACTCAAGTGTTCTACCTTGGTAGGCCCAGATGTAGCCCACTAATCAGCACTGTTCACTCAGCCAATTAGTCTTCTGTTACGGCTCTGTGATTCTCCGTAATGCTTTTCTGTCCCCTGTGGGGCGGTTTGAGAATTTATAATTAATGCTGATAGACGTCTTCCACTTATGCACGCAACCCGTCACGTCTCAAAGGAACGTTCCCCTCGTCGCCAGCGCCATTTAGCCCCAGTCGTCTTCTCTGGCGGTCCTTTCTGTAGCCGAGGAATATCCATACCTTAATTCAAGCGGCATTATCCGTCGGCGCCACAAGGGATCGTCGCCCTAATCCGGACTTTAACTTTGGGCTTTGCAGCTAATTAGGAAGAAAATGTGGGCGCCGAGGGTTGTGTGCCTAGCGGAGAGCAGTTATGGCCACGTGTCGTGGTGTCATTGATCCAGGTGTCCATCACATTTTCCCACACAACATTTGACTTTACATGATAGCTTCTTACTGTAGTAAAAAAATTATATGTGATTATTTTTTTGAGTTTTTTACTGTAGCAAAACTCAAATTCTAAACTCGAATCGATAAAATGAGCGGGGCCTAAGTATATACCTTTAGTCCAAACCGTTGAATTTTGATCACATGGTTGAAATAGTGTACATTATCAATGCGTAAAAACAACACACGGTACTATAGTCATTCCCGAAAGAAAGAAGCCAATAATTTGCCAGCATATCAAGACGAATCCATGCACCATCCAGCTAGCAAAGACACTAACATATAGGTTCAACTGTATAAGTTAGGTGTTCATTGTAAAGGAAGTTGTTTTTATTATTCACAAACGCCATCGTTAACAACAAAGAGGAGCTAAACTGCTATAAAAAGGTAATTTATTCATGTTATCTCGTGATGCCATTTGCATGAAAGCAGTGGTCAACCTAAAAACGACGACACGACCGATTACCAAAGGTCAAAATTCGCACACGAGGCGAGGGGAGGAAGGCACTTATTTTGACTGCATACTCACACTCGTTTTCTCCTTTGACTATTTTACAGTGTCAAACGACATCGTTTGGATAATATAGACAGCAAAATTAATTTCGGCGACAGCACGGACGTTTAATATATGTTTTATTTTTGTCCTTTTAAAATCATCTGACCGTGGAAAAAAGCCCTCTTTTTGTCCTTATCTTGTACATTTTCTTTTTTTCTTTTTGGCTAAAAAATATACACAGTTGCCATCATCAGCTTCTTTCCCAGCCTTTATTGGCCATCGTCGTCGACGAACCGAAACCTTTCCTTCTCTTACCTCCATGTATCTCTCTGTTTTCTAATTTTCTTACATTCACAGGCCTAGATTTTTCCAAAATGAACTGTTAATCTCGGAGAAGATTTTCGTTTGACGAGATTGGAATCGTTTTTTTCTCTCTAAATTTGGAAATTTTGCTCTTTTTGGGTGTCGAAATCGGATCTATTTCTCGCTCCTCCATACTAGCTTTTGTTAATTTGTTAGTAACATTTTGAATAGCCCAAGCACGGCGGTGTTTCAGAATGGCAACGAGTTTTGATCGGTGGGAGAAGGATCCCTTCTTTTCTGCGGCTGAGGAAGTTCAAGAATCCGCGGACAGGTTTTTTTTTTTTCTTCTCTCTCTAGGGCTTCCTGGACTCTTGCTTGTGTTCTGGTGAAATTAGTTATAAATTTGTTTCTCTAATTTGTTTGGTCGACAAGATAATTGCGACGAAGACAGGAAACGATTAGAAGATAATTATGTATATATATTTGTTTGGTTTGAGATGTTATTGAAAAAAAAAAAAAAAAAAAAAAAAACCCTTGTGGGAGCGATTTATTGATAGTTTTTTAAATGGGTCCGGAATAATGGAGAATTCCGGATTCAGAATTCGACATTGTAATTGTTTCCCCTTATATCCTAAATACCTGAATAATGGACTAAGGGGTATGCTTTGGGTTGTGATTTTGGTTCTTCGTTCGTTTCTGCAACTTCTTTGTCACATAAATGAATGATTGTCGTGTGTTGATAAATTTTGTTTTTATGGTATTGAAGGATGGAATCGACATATAGAACATGGATGCACGCTAAGAAAGACGCTTCTAGTATGTGGGACGCTGAGGAACTTCGCAGGGATCTCCGAACTGCCCTTGGGACTACCAAATGGCAGGTAACCTCTCCTTCCCTTGCCATGTGAAATGTGTGGCCTGTGCTTGAAATTTAATTGTTTGGTGTTATGGTTGTTTCAATGATTTGAGTATGTGATTCATTTTTGTCTGGTCGATGCAGTTAGAGGAGTTTGAACGGGCAGTTAGGTCAAGTTATGTTAGAAGCTCAAATGATGACGCAAAGGACAGACACCGAGAGTTTATTATTGCCATTGAGAACCAGATTTCGAACGTTCAAAATTCGTTAAAGGAACATTCTCTCTTACAGGGAAAGCCTCCTCTGCCTTGGGTTCGTTTGGATGAAGGAGAACGAAATGAGCTGGCACTGTTTCTTTCAGGTCCTCCGAAGGCTGCAGACAAAAATCCTGTTAAAAGTTGTGGCTGGGACAATGAAAGACTTCAAGCATTAGATAAAGAATCCGCACTAGAGTGTTCGAAGAGTTCAACCCGCTCTGCTGAGAGGGGTTCCCAGGACACTAGGGAGGAAAAGTCACTGGAGGTCGAGAAGTTGCACGGGCACAGGAGGACGGCTAGTGCTAGTGCCGACATTGGTGCATGGAAAATTAAAGTATTTGATGATAGTTTCGCACCTAGTTCGTCAAACCAGCTACGTGACCAACCCGTGCGGAAGATACCAAGTTTGTCTGGGTTCCTTAGTTCCATGGAATCAGCATCCGGTTTAAAGTGTTCAAAGAATGGTTTCAGGAAGTGGAAGGCAACTGATAGTCATCAGGAAGCTGATATTGAATTGCTACGACCTACGCAGTTGACTAAGGTGTGTATTCAAATAGAGTCACAGCCTGCTTAAAGCCTCTTGCTTAACTTTTACATATGCCTTTCCCCACTAATGATTGTGATTGTTATTTTCCGTAAAGGGCATTAATGCATGCTATGAAAGAAGCAAGAGTTGTTTGGATAGTTGCGATGATTGCTATGAAAAACAACTTTATGGCTGGTATGGTGCTATTCAGAGACAGCTTCAAAGATCTCAGTATCAGATGCAATATAGCCGCCCTGTTCAAATAGCCATTTGGGTTATCCTTCTTCTTTGCTTGATTGGTAAGCTTTTCTTAACTTTCTCACGTACTCTTTGCATGTATTTTCACGTGTCTCTGTAGGATGCAGTATTTGTATTTGTATTTTTTTTTTTTTTGGTTACTAGAAAAGACGGCGCACTTGGAAACTATTCTTGCTTGTCATTAAACTTGAACTATCGCGTATCAAAGTTTCTTTTCATTATAAACGTTGCAAAATTTTCCACCAAAGGATCTTTCGCGCATAAAGTTGTTTGCTTTCCTTGACTTTGCACATATGTGGCATGCATATTTTAAGTTACATTACGTCATTTGTTTGGCTTGATGTTTCAATTTGGTTCACTCATGGCTCATCATTAGATTTCTTTCTAGCATTGACGGGTGTTTAGTTGTACTCATGACTTGGAATCATGAAAGAATTGTTTGTTTTTATTTATTTTGGGCTGGGTACAAAAGGAAACTTTCCCTCTCCCCAGTGACCTCGAAATACGTCTCATCTCTTAACCAGTCTCTGGTACTTTGGACGAATAGACAACATGCAGGTCTATGGTTACATAAGGATTAATACTGTATGGTCTATTTTAATTGTATAATTTGTGCTATAGATAAATTTTGACTATACTATAATTACGCATAATTTTGAGCCCAAGATGGGAATTTTGTTGAAAAACGTCATTTATCGTTTTACTAATTTAGTTTACTCCATTGTTTGTTCATAAAAGGTTTGTGCGTATTTTGGTTACTCTGCAGTTTTAGTTTTGTTGCGAGCAGTGTGAGGCAGGCGTCATCCTTGGTTTAGTTCAAGGCGATATGCGGGCACGGAATTTTCAGGAGTAGGATATCTCTTGATAGAGATAGGTTGGTGTTTTCATGCTTTTTCTTGCGTGTAGGATTTATTAGCACGTCCTCACTTGATAGGGAGTTAAGCTTCCGCCTTCATTGAT
Organism: Morus notabilis; assembly: GCF_000414095.1. Taxonomy (NCBI): domain Eukaryota; kingdom Viridiplantae; phylum Streptophyta; class Magnoliopsida; order Rosales; family Moraceae; genus Morus; species Morus notabilis. The sequence continues at coordinate 168,287 of NW_010365008.1, read as the reverse complement.
TATTTCTTTTTACTGTTTCTCCTGTTTCCTTGTGCAATACCAATTTCTTTGATCAAGGGTAATACCATTTTAGTCATAGATGATGTAGCAGAGAAACCAGGGAAACGCTTGTAAGCAAAGTATCACACCAATTTGCTGTACAAGTACTGGAATTACTGTAGTGTGCGGAATTTGAGATCTTCCCTTAAGATCTCCCTTAAATTTATTTATTTATTGCCAAAAAGAACTTTTGTTACTGTATAAGTATGTAAATCAGTATGGAAATGGCGCAATATTTTCGTTATGCAATTCACTTTGATTCTTGAGGCTACTCTTATTTATGGTTGTGAAACCGTTCTCCATTAAAATTGCATGTTTGCTTTGTGAATCGTTATTGCAGGGGCGGTTCAAGGGTAAGGCCACTAAGGCTATTGCCATAGGCCCCCCAATGAGCCGAGGCTCTATCTTTCTATTTCTTACATTTTTTTTGGTAGTACTTTCAGAAAATAATCTTATTGTGTATATTTTCTAGTGTATTCAAGTGAATTTTTTAAAATTTAATCGCGTTTTGGGGAAATAAAAGATTGTAATCAAGATAGAGCATAATCTCAAAAATCAGTAATTGCTACTAATATTTTATTATTATTGCCACTTAATTCTCTTCATTTGAAATATTGATATTTCTTATTTTGCTCTAAGCACCCAGATTTCTTCTCCTCACAAAAGAAAAACAACCTCTAATAATACAAGTTTTTCATTTCTGATTTCCCATTCCTTCTCAACATTTATTCCAATGCTATTAAAAAAAAAATTCCAACAGTACAATTTGAAGGTTTTTAGTTCAATATTTGAATAATTTTGTACTAGTTTTATTATTCTTAATTTCGTCTTTGAGATTCATATCATATTTTATCTATTGTCTTGTTTGAATAGAAATTTTGTTATTTGTCTAACATACAAGGAATTTAAGAGAAAAATTTAAAGAACAAAAAATTTTATTAAATCCTAAAGAGAAGTTCTTGATTAGTTTCTAACTAGCAATAGAAAATATCCAATATAAGTCAAAGTTTAAGTTTAGTAGCCGAAATATATGAATTAGGAGTATGATGATCGTAGGAAAAAAAAAATATTAACAATATAAATTAAGATCATACCTAAAATCCACACTATAACAGAAATTGTTAAATTGATTAGTCAATTAATCTACTAAATTCAAGATATATATTAGCAACTCTTGAATCTAAAAATTTAATCATAATTTTGCAGTTTAAAAAACAAAACAAATATATATATATATATATATATATTTTTTTTTTAAATATAAAAATGCATTAATTTTTCAAAAGCTTCTTTATACAATTTCGCTTAAAGTCTAGAGTCACCTTGAAACTGGCCCTGCGTTATTGCTGTCAATAATGAAAATGCATCATGGGAATGCATCATTATCATCATCATCATCACTATTAGTCTATTATTATAAGACAACACGAGAACAAAGGGTAGAAGGCATGTGAATTTCGAACTTTTTTTTTTTTTTTTTTTTTTCAGAAGTACATTTTGTCCTGTCTTTCTTGTAATGTATGTGTCGATTACGTCGTTTAATCCAAACATTTTGTCCTGTCCTGTTTTCTTGTAGTGTATGTGTCGATTACGTCGTTTAATCCATACATTTTGTCCTGTCCTGTCTTTCTTGCGGGCATTACGTCGTTTAATTGTCGTTTTTTTATTTCAAAACAAGATATCGTTCACCAATGTAATCCAAATATCTCGTGTGTTCAATTCTTTTCGGACTTGTGTTGAACCACCTGCAAGGGAGTGAAACCTTTTGGTTCCACCATAGTTGATGCTTTCGTTTTGGACATTAGAAGGAAAGCTGCCTCCTAAGGGAGTAGGTATGCACGCCTCCCTTCGTAGCCAACGAGAGAGAAGCAAGAAACTCAAGGTAGATAAGATTGGAGGCTGATTGATTTTTGACTGTCTATTAGCTCGTCACAATAACGAAGCAGGTGAAAAATATAAGACGTAATTAAGGTAAGGATAATAACACAGAAAAATTGCTATTATTGTCAAGGAAACGTTACAAACTGGCAGTCAAATAATGAAGAAACAAAAAGTAAAACATGTTATTGCCAATATTGTTTCAGCTCCACATGCTTAAACTTGATTCTGGAACTCTTAGAAAAAAGGGGCGAAAAGACGTACGTACAAGTTTTAACTGATTTTTTTCCTTCTATAACTATGTCGATCCAAATAGGAACGACCAAAGTGAAAACTACTGTGAAGCACGAACTTCCTGGGTGCCTTTTTCCAAAGGTTTTATCTCGCCACCATTATCATGCTCCTTTTGATCAAATTCTATTCCATGGAAGGTGACCCTAGATGACCGATACTGACTACCAAATGCGGTGCCAAAGCCCCATCCAAGGCCGACTCCAATCCCACAGCCACCACCTTCAAAGAAAAATATCCATGAGGATGACTAACTTAAAGGATAAACCGGATTTGTTACGATTCTACATTATAAAGCAGCATAAAGAGTAAATAGATCATCAGTTGAAGAATGATTTACCGGCACCAAGACCCAAGAAATTCAAAGGCGTTCCTGCAGAAAACAAACAATAGTTATAGATGATCTGGTCAGAAACAGCACACGAAGTTTTTACACCCCAGATGCTACTCTTTAATCTATAATGTCAGAAAACATCCAGAGTATAACTGATCTAATAGCTTATTCAAAAATAAATATGAAAATATCTTAACTGACTTAAAGCTTCATCGAGGCCTGATTTGTCGGGGACAGAGACAGTTAAGCAGTTGATTTGAATGTGATGGAAAGTAAAGAACTACTACAACCGTACCGCATGAATATGTGAGGATAACTCAAGGGACAAAGAATTCAATAGATCTGAATAATGTTATACAGCCAGCCCTCTTTGGTTTTTATACACAAAAAATAGAATCTCCTAGATTACACCTTATCCCATTATTCATGAGATATCAGGAAACTAACTGATTACCCTAATCCTAGGGCTACAAAATATAAAATTCAAACTTTCCTAATATATCCTATTTACAAAATCAATAAGATTGCGTTTTCCACACTCCCCCTCAAGTTGGTGAATAGGTGTTCACCATTCCCAGCTTGGACACAAAATTCTGAAACACTAAACTACTAAGTCCTTTCGTGAGTACATCAGCAAGTTGACCCTGTGTAGATACATAAGGTGTACAAATCAGGCCACTGTCTAGCTTCTCTTTGATGAAGTGTCTGTCGATTTCAATGTACTTTGTTCGATCGTGCTGTACTGGGTTGTGAGCTATGCTGATTGCAAATTTGTTGTCACAGTAGAGTCTCATTGGGCCATCCCACTTAATCTTCAAGTCTTCTAAAATAATCTTTCAACCATAGCAATTCACACACACCCTGAGCCATCGCTCGGAATTCGGCCTCTACACTAGAACGAGCTATAACATTATGTTTCTTACTCCTCCACGTCACAAGGTTTCCACCAATAAAAGTGCAATAACCAGAAGTTAACTGTCTGTCTACCACTGACCCAGCATAGTCTGCATCTGTATATGCTTCAAGCACTACTCCTCCATTCTTTTTGAACAAAATACCTCTGCCTCCTTCGGATTATGCATGAATTGACTAATCACACTTACCGCGTATGCTATATCTGGCCTAGTATGAGATAGATAGATAAATCTCCCCACCAAGCGTTGATACATCTCTCTATCCACTACGACATCTTCTTCCGCTTCTCCGAGCTTCAAATTTGGATCTATTGGAGTGCTTGTCGGCTTGCACGCGGTCTTCCCAGTTTCTTTGAGAAGATTTGTAACATGTTTTTGCTGTGAGATGAAAATACCTTGATTGGAATGAGCCACCTCGATTCCCAGAAAATACTTCAGCCTCCCTAGCATCTTAATCTCAAACTCTTTAGCTAAACATCGACTGAGACGCTGCCTTTCCTCATCATCATCTCCCGTCACTATTATGTCGTCAACATACACTATAAGGATTGTAACTCCCCATAAGGATGAGTGTTTGGCAAACAGTGTATAGTCTCCTTGACTTTGCCGATATCCCATAGTTGTCATTACCTTTGCAAATCTTCCAAACCATGCTCGCGGCGATTGCTTAAGTCCATACGAGGCCTTCTTTAATCTACATACTGTGTGTGCAGCTAAGTTGTGACCATAACTCAGTGGAACTTCCATGTAGATTTCCTCCTCTAGTTCTCCATGCAAAAACGCATTCTTGACATCAAACTGTTGTAGCTCCCAATTATAATTGGTTGCTAATGATAACAAAACTCTTATCGTATTCATTTTAGCCACCGGAGCGAATGTCTCTTCGTAATCAATCCCATAGGTTTGGGTATACCCCTTAGCAACCAACCTCACCTTGTATCTCTCTATTGAACCATCTGCCCTATATTTCACGGTGTAAACGCATTTACATCCCACTGGTTTCTTCCCTTCAGGCAATTTCACAAGCTCCTAAGTCTTGTTTTTCTCCAATACTTCCATCTCCATATTCATAGCTTGTCTCCATTTTTCATCAGTTAAAGCCTCAGACAAGTTGGTAGGGATGGCAATAGTATTTAGGCTGACAAGAAAGGCTTGATGGGAGGGTGAGAATTTTTCAAAGGAAAGAAATTGTGCAAGTTGTGGGTATAGAGGTCAACTTACACATTCTCTAACTCCTTTTCTAATGGCAATGGGAAGATCCTGATCATCATTATTTATATAGGTTTCAGAAAAAGGATTAGAAATTGTTATCCCATTTCCAGAACTCGGGTTAGAGTCTTGAACTTGCACAGATTCTGAGATAGCCTTCTTCCTTCTTGAAAACACTTTGCCTTTGCCAAATCTTACATTCTCAAGGGCATAATTTGGGTTGTCAGGCTCGGGTTCAATGGAGTGAGGCTCGGGAGGTTCGGGTTCAATGGAGTGAGTCTTGGGTTCAGGAGAGTGAGGCTGGGGAAACTCGGGTTCAGTGGAGTGAGTCTGGGGAAACTCGAGTTTTGATGGATGAAGATCAAAAGATAGAAAACCCCCCTATCTTTATCTTCCACTACTGAATTCTCCCCCTGAAGATAAGGATTAATGAAATAGGATTTGTCTTCATGGAAAGTAACATCAACCGAGACATAGAACCTTTTTGAGGGATGATGGTAACACTTGTATCCTTTTTGAGTAGAAGAATAGCCCACAAAAACACATTTGACTGCCCTGGGATCTAATTTCCCTCTGTTGGAGTATGGATATGGACAAATGCCACACACCTGAATATCCTAGGAACAAGATTATTCGTAATGCGTAGATTTTTATAGAATGAGGAAAGTACATCCATTGGACCTTTGAAACTCAAAATCCTAGAAGGTAAACGATTTATAAGATGTGCAGATGTAAGAACGGTTTCCCCCCAAAGAGATTTAGGCACATTTTTCCGGAACATAAAGGATCAAGTGGAATCAAGAAGATGACTATTTTTTCTTTCTGCCACTCCATTTTGCTGTGGAGTATTGACACATGATGATTCATGGATGATTCCTTCCTTTTGGAAATATGGAGTGAGGACTTGATTGAAATAGTCCCTAGCATTGTCTGATTTGAATCTCTTGATATTGACCCCAAATTGGGTCTTTACCATAGAGCAAAAATTTGGAAGGACATTACTGACATCGGATTTCTGTTTAAGCAAAAAAATCCAAGTGACTCGAGTACAATCATCAATAAATGAGACAAACCATTTTGCCCCTGTCACATTAGGAATACTAGAAGGGCCCTAAATATCAGTATGAATGAGACAAAAATGAATAGAGGTTCTTTTATTACTGATTGGAAAATGTACACGTTTGTGTTTAGCCAGTTCACATACTTCACAATGAAAATGTTCAATATCTAGACCTCTAAATAAGGAAGGAAACATAATTTTGATAATCCTAAACGATGAGTGGCCAAGTCGGTGGTGGTGAAGCCAAAATTTTCCTTTATTTGATGAGAGAACTTCTGAGACAAAAGATTGAGATGTTGTGCCCTTGGTAATGCTTGATTGACTAAGTGTTTCAAGAAGGTAGAGTCCATCCTGTTCTCCAACATGTCCAATCGTCCTCCCCGAACCCGCGTCCTGAAATAAACAATAACTATGGTGAAAAAACACCCTGCAATGTGAATCTTTGGTAAGCTTTTAGACAGAGACAAGGTTTGTGGTCAATCGAGGAACATGAAGAACATTTTTTAATGTCAATGACGGGCTTATTTTAACATCTCCTATGCCTGCTACAGTAGTTAATGATCCATCTGCTGTAGTTATTTTTCTACTGCTTGAACATGGGACATATGAGGCAAACATGTTTGGTGAGTGGGTCATATGGTCGGTAGCACCAGAGTCAATGACCCAAGAACCGGTAAGGGTTATATCTGAGACATTTAATCCAATGGAAAATGAAGACTTACCTGAATACGCCAATGAACAAGTACCTGAGGGTTTGTCGAGATTGCCTATAAGGGATCTTACTCGTTCGATTTCCTCTTGGCTGAGACTCCCGATCTCTTACAGTGTTCCCTCACTTTGCTGCCCCCCTGCAACATGAGCTTGTCCACGACTCTTCGGCTGCTCTCCTTTCTGCCCCCACTCGCGGCTTGGTGGTTTCCCATGCAGCTTCCAACACTTCTCACGGGTATGGCATGCCTTCTTGCAATAAGTACACCATAAAGTATCTTTGTAGTCTCGGTTTTGGGTCTTCTGCTGACCAGCCTTGACATTCTCCGGTGTCGGTGCCTTTTCTGCAGTCATGGCTGGGTTGCTACCGCCCCTAGCCAACATTGCCGAGCCATCAGTGTTCTTTGGTTCAAGCATTATTTCTCTTCTACTCTCTTCTCCCCGAATGATTGCCACCGCCTCATTGAAACATGGGACCTCTTGCTTTCCAAGAATCTGAATTCTCACCAAGTCAAACTCCGAATTGAGTCCAACAAGAAAATCATAGAATCTATCTTGCTTAATAAAGGCCTTGATAACTGCATCATCTTCGGGACACTTGGTTTTAATCACCCTATAATGATCGAGTTCTTGCCATAGGGCCTTCATTTGATTCGCATATTCAATGACCGTTCTTTCTCCTTGTCTCGCCGCCATTGTCTTCACTTTAACCTCATAAACTTGAGCCGCATCTCTTGCCTTGGAGTATGTTTGTTGAATTGCATCTCATATATCTTTGGCAGTTGCCAAAAACATACAGGTATCACTGATTTCTGGGGTTATAAAGTTCCACAGCCATGCCATAATCAGGGAATCCTCCTCATCCCATGCCTCAAACTTGGGATCCTCCAGTTTTGGTCCAGTCCCTAAAAGATGGCTGATTTTTCCTTTTCCTTTCAGCACTGTCCGAACCAATTGTGACCACTTAAGGTAGTTTTTTCCATTCAGCCTATAGGCAACCTGTATATTCTGCAGTTCTCCAACTTGCTGAGACCGTCCATTCTCTATCTCATCCAGCAACGTTGCAGCGGTTGTTTCTGCCACCTCCGACATCTTCCAAAGCAGTTTTGAGGGCAATTAAGGCCGGTCCTACACTGAAGACTCCACCAGCGATGAAGGCTGATTTGATTGGAACAATTTCTGGCAGCAACCGTGATAATTGACAGCAACCTTCCCTTGAGACAGCGACTTGATAACTCTGGCGATGAAGGCCGAACAAGAAAGCGATTCCAACGATGAAAGCCAAACAAAGAAACAACCCCGGCAATGAAGGCCGAACAGAAATCAACAGTAGCAAACAGAAGCAACGGGGCAGTTTTCGGTGTGTCCGTACAATCCCGTACAAATCCGCACAATTTCGTACAGTCCGTACAATTCTGTATAGTCCGTAATGGATATGGGCAATGAAGGCCTGTGATGAGGCTTGGCAATGAAAGCCAAGAAAGAAACGGCAATGAAGGCCTAAGAAATATGCAGCTTGATTAAGAAATATGCTAGGGAGGCTGAAGTATTTTTTGGCTTAAGGTATTTTAACACTCCCCCTCACGTGTGGGCTGGACAATGGGCAATCGTGTGGGTAAATTAATTAGAAAGCACAACACGTGAATATTTAAGCCCGAGATATATTAAAGACCAATCACATGATGACAATTTTAAATGGGGATAAAGAGTGCAATAACGGGGGTTTGAACCCAGGACCTCCCGCTCTGATACCATGTGGGAAAATAGGAGAAGAAAAAGTGTTTCTTATTTTTTGAATAATGCTATACAACCAGCCCTCTTATGTTTTTATACACAAAAAATAGAATCTCCTAGATTACACCTTATCCCATTATTCATGAGATATCAGAAAACTAACTGATTACTCTAATCCTACGGATACAAAATATAAAATTCAAACTTTCCTAATATATCCTATTTACAAAATCAATAAGATTGCGTTTTCCACAAAACGTTTAGAAATTCAAGGCTGCAAAATTATGCCAGCAGACCCGCCAATAGAACCCAATCTCCTTCTGGCAAAGAAGTACTTGAACTTGGAGGATACAAATTACAAGCAATAACTGGTGAACCCAAATACACAATAAAAAAAAATATTCAAGACCTATCCGGTAGCAGATTCGCTATCCAGTACCAAATACACAATAAGATTATGAGTTTCCTTCGACAGATACTTATAACTTGACACTATCATAGTTCCTAACTGTGAGTCCAGGAGAAAAATAAATCCATAGTTCTCTCAATTACATAAATAAATAATGCCTGTTTAACATGGGCTTCTCAACCAGATCATGCCAAACTGAAACAAGAATAAAGCATCTACAAATCAAATTTATTCCAGACATATATTGTTAAACAATACAACCTCCAAATAGTCTCTAGCAAATGTTCAAAGTGAAGTTTCATAAACGACTGTGTGCATTGAAATTGCGTAGTTTAAAAATCCATCTTTGATTTCTCATAATCAAGGCAACGCCCAATTTCTCAATTTCTTTTCCAACCTAGGTTACACAAATACATTCAATAGAAACCCATATTTCGGTTCGAGTACACAATAATTAAGGGCCGAGACTCCCCGTAACTTCAAAAAATCAGAGCTTTCAACACCAAGAAAATTAATTAACTAAATGTTGCAAAATCAAAAGCTTTTCAGAAATCGCAAAAAGTAAAGAAAGAAGTAAAAGGAGAAGCAGAGAACAGACCTCCGAAGCCCCATCCAACGCCGAAGCCGCAACCGACGCCGAAACCTAGAGCAAATCATTCTCAAACAAAATGAGTAATAATCACAAACAACACCAAAGTTCCAAAATTTAAAGCAAAAAAAAAAAAAGAAGAAAAGGAGTTCCAAAATCGGAACGAGAAATCAAAATCCGTACCAAATCCAACGCCAGCGCCGTTGAAATTTGTCAGCGTCATTACCTTCGTGATCGAACAGACAGAGTAGACGGAGGAAGCAGTAGACTAGACTCTAGTGATGACGGGAGAGGAGTAGGCGATGGTTGCCAATTCCCTACGTTTTTTTTTTTTTTTTTTTTGAATTTCAGCACGAATGACTTGTTGAAGGATTTTTTTTTTTTTAAAAACGACACAAGTTTTGCAAAACAATAAAAGTTGGCCGTTTTTATTTATTTAGTAATTAATTATTGATTGATTAACGGTACTGATTAACTCAACTGATTAATTCAATAGTCAATTATTAATTGATTTAAAGATCTATTGATAATTAATTTTAGTTTCACTGATTTTAAGTTGGGCGTTAATAATTAACGTAAATTAATTAGTAATTAATTATTTTCATTAGTAAATTACAAATTATTAGTGATAATTTATTAATAATAAATCAATTAATCACTTATTAACGGTGAGTCAGGGGTCAATCACTAAACAAAACACTAATTTCGTAAAATGAAAAAGTTCAGCCATTTAAAAGAAAAAAGGTGATAAAAAATATTCATTTAGCTAATTTTTTTTTTTTTTAGGCGTTCAACGATTAGTATTTTTTTATTTATTTTTATTTTTTAAAGATATATAATATTATGTGTTATTTTCACATTTAAAAATTGATTCGTAGTCCCTGTATAACCGAAACTGAACCGCCATTTTTCGTTTTAAGTCATGTTTAGATCTCGACCAAGACTCTCTAAGGTGTATCTCTGTTCTCGCCCCCAAATCAATCAGTGCTTCATATCTCTCATCTTTTACTTTACTTTCACTGACCATCGTGAGAGACTTCTTCTGTCGCAAACTTATCTCACCATATTTGTGGCGGTATCTCCCTCTCATCTCCATCGACTATCTCTCATTCCCATTAGATTATACTTCTAACTCACTTTTCTTCGTCTCGATTTTAGGTCTAGCATTTTCGATTTTGCGTTACATATTTATTAAACATGATTTCTTTATGTTGTTCAATGATGAATTTTAGTCCTAAGTTGGTTTGTTGAGATAGATAATGATTGCTTTTTTTTTGTCTTGAAGATGGAATTTATTCTACTTTATTACGGGAATGATTAAAGAATCCCATAATTATAGAATGAGATTTTCTGATATTAAGATAGAATATTTGCCATTCATGTTTGATTGATTGTAATCGTTTGACCATACATAGTTTTCTAGTATAGGCTAAGCTGATTTCCTACATATGTATATGCCTTCTCCTTTGTAATTATTCAATTCAATATACAGACAAAATTTATAATATTCAGTTTTCTCTTCATGGTATAAGAGAGCCGAACCTGGTGACAATGGAATTCTTCAAACACTTCCGCTTTACTGATCTTTTGTTAGAGCCGCTGCCATAACGGACAAAGGCAATGACGAAACAAGATCAACATCGTCTAAGGCTATTGTAGAAGCCTCAAACGCTTACTCTCTACATCACTTGAACCATCTAGGCATGATTCTCCTCTCCAAGATGCTTGAAGGAGACAACTACAATACATGGAATCGGGCTATAAGAATTAGTCTGAATGCCAAGAACAAGATTGGATTTATTACAGGTTCAATCAAACAACCACCTTCAACGAATGATAATTTTTCTGCCTGGCAACAATGCAACAACATGGTGATCTCATGGTTGTTGAATTCCATTCATCCAAACATAGCGAGCAACGTAATTTATACCAAAACTACAGCGGAAATCTGGGCATATCTATAAGAGCATTTCTCGCAAGGAAACGATTCAAGAATTTTCAGATTAAACAAGACATTGTGGGACATAGCAAGGGCAACAATCAGTCTCAGTTTATTACACACAACTCAAAACTTTTTGGGATTAACTCTCATCCTATCATGAGCCCCTAACCTGCTCATGTGGCGGATTGGAGCAACTCAAGAAAAAGGGATGAGAATGAGAGGGTTATGCAATTTTTCATAGGGTTAAACGAGAGCTATGACGTTGTTCGTGGCCAAATCCTATTGATGCAGCCCCTACCCAATACACATCAAGCTTATTCTCTTATTCTTCAACAAGAAAAGCAAGCTGAAGTCTCTCTCAACCGTGGAAATATGAATCAACATGCCATGCTTGCAGATCAAAACACCAAGACAAGTCAAGTAAATCAGGTTCAAAGGTAAAAGGCGCCACTACACTGCTCTTATTGTGATCGTGATTACCATAGCATTGAAAAATGCAATTATCTACATGGCTTTCCCGTAGGACATAAGCTCCATGGAAAGAATGTGAAGCCTCCTAATCAACGGGCTAACAATTTGAAGATGGAACCAAACAAGACATTGGATAAAGGAGCAAAATCTCTTCCAACAAACGACGAACCAAGGCTCATAACCGAAGAATACAACCAATTGATGGCAATGATTCAAAAAAACAATGATGGTAACACTCAACATTTTGCAAACACCACAGGTATTATCACACCATCATATTAAATTTCTCCGGTTGCACCACACTCAAATTTTTGTTGGATTATTGATAGTGGAGCCACAGATCATGTGACTTCCTCATTTAAATTGCTAAATACAAAAGAATTACCGAACACAACAATATCAGTTTGCCATATTATGGTCAGACATATATAGAATCAATTGGTTCATTACATATTACATCTCAAATTAAACTCGATGAAGTCCTCAAAGTTCTGCAATTTCAAGTTAATTTGCTATCAGTTAGTAAATTAACACAAGTATTGAATTGCACAGTAATCTTCTTTTCCAATGTTTGTGTTGTGCAGGACGCTGCTATGAGGAAGATTATTGGCCTAGGCAAGTATCATGATGGATTCTACTATCTATGACAAGACCACAATCCAGCCTTTGCCAATGTTATCTGCAAACATTCCAATCTTTAGCACTAACGTCTTGGGCATCCATCATCTTGTCCTCTTCAAGTTCTTAGCAAGACCAATCCTATAATTTATTTTGATTCTAAGCATGTTTGTGAAATTTTTCCTCTTGCTAAACAAACACGTTTATCTTTTCCGTCTAGTTCAATTTCTTCTCAATCACCTTTTGAATTGATACATTGTGACATTTTGGGACCACATCGAATAAAATCTCATTCTCGGGCTCATTTCTTTTTGACAATTGTTGATGATTATACTCGATATACCTGGATACATCTCATGAGTTTTAAGTCTGAAAGCCAAGGAATCCTATAGTCCTTTAGTTCTTGGGTGGAAACACAATTTAATCATAGAATCAAAACTCTTCAAACCAACAATGGCATTGAAATTTTTTCTATGAAAGACTACTTTGATAGTAAAGACATCAATTATCACACCTCATGTACTTTAACTCCACAACAAAATGGAGTCGTTGACAGGAAACATCGCCATCTTTTAAATGTGGGAAGGGCTCTTTGTTTTCAAGAAAACTTGCCATTAAAATTTTGGGAAGAAAGTGTTCAAACAGCTTGCTATTTAATAAATCGTTTACCCACACCTCTTATTTCTCATAAATCTTCATATCAACTACTTCATAACAAACCACACACACACAATCATTTTCAGACTTTTGGATGTCTTTACTATGCTACTAATCTTCAACCCACACATAAATTTGATCAAAGAGCCCTCCGCCGCATATTTATCGGTTATCCATTTGATAAAAAGTGTTATCGAGTTTATGATCTAGAAATAAACAAATTCTTTTCTTCTCGTGACGACGTATTTCATGAACATATTTTTCCATTCCATGATAATCCACAAGAAGAACAAAATGATGAGGTGGTACTTCCCTTGCCTCACATCTTAGAAGAACCAACCATCACAACAACAAGCACCCCACAAACCAAATATCCTTCTTTATGCTCGCCAGTGCCTTCCACAAATGAGACTATACCTAACTCTGACACTTCCAGACCAGCCCACCTCCTACCATACGCCGTTCTGATCGCATAAAACAACCAAGTGTCAAGCTCTGAAATTATCATCTCTACCACAATGCCACAGTTGCCCCTAGCCAATCTTCTTCCTTGTCCGGAACGCGTCACCCTTTATCCCGATTTGTTTCTTATGCACAACTCTCACCTAAATATCATAATTTTGCTTATGTTATTACTACGATTGTGGAACCTGTGACTTATGAACAAGAAGTGTTAGATCCGAAATGGAAGGAACCTATGGATGCAGAATTGACTGCTCTTGAACAAAAAAATACTTGGATGCTCACCCCACTTCCAATCGGCTGCAAATGGGTTTACAAGATTAAACATAACTCATATGGGATAATTGATCGATACAAAGCCTGATTGGTGGTAAAGGACTCAACGGGAAAGGATTGATTATAAGAAAATGTTTGCACCTGTGGCCAAGTTAACTATAGTTTGTTGTTTACTAGCTGTCGTTGTTGTTCGTAATTGGCCACTTCACCAAATGGATGTCCAGAATGCTTTCCTTCATGGTGATTTGCTTGAAGAAGTCTATATGCAGATGCCTCCTAGTTTTCATCGACAGGGGAGACACCTATGGTATGTCAACTCCACAAGTCATTATATGGACTTAAACAAGCCTTGTAGAGCTAGTTCCATAAATTTTCAAAAACTAAAGTTGTGATCTAACGGTGAGGGCATAAGCAGAAAACTAAAGAGATGCGATTCAACGGCCTAGATTCATCCATTCAAAATAAAGAAGTGACGTCTGGCAGGTTGAATTGATCAATGCGACTGTTGCCCTGCTCAAAAAGCATCTTCCGCGTCAGAACTATTATTGCCTAGAAAGCCTTAGGACTAGAATCCTTCGCAAGCAAGCCAACTCAGGAGAGGAGAGTTAAGGCGTAAACCCTACATGGTCAAAGCTCGAAGCAATTCAGAGGAAAGCCTCGACCTGGGAGACAAATGTTGTAGGGTAAAATTCTGAACCCTAAATCAGGCATTGAATGGGGCCCACGTGTTCCATAAGTGAGGGCATTAAATGTTCGGGGACAACTCAGTCTTAACCGTCACGTTGGATGGTAACTCTTTTAGGAGCAAACTGCTAGTTAAGGGTGTGGCATATATAGGAGATCGCTTGCTATGAGGAGATGCAAAGGACAACATGAGGTCGACCGCATCAACAATTGTAGGCGAAGATGGTTCTGAGAGCGCTTATAAAGTCGAGTCTACGCAAGTTGAGAGATATGCTAGATTTGCTCCGGGATTTGCTATTTGTAATTCAAATATACGAAATTTAAGTAATGAAATCGTTCTTATTGATTGTAATCTCCATCTTTTGGAAAACTGTCCCAAAAGTTGAGGGAAATATCCCCAAATTAAATAAGAAAACCATCATGCACAATGGTGAACGGTATAAATAAGGAATTGTAGGTCGAGTGACGGGACGACCTTACCTTCCTCCTCGTCCCGTCATTCCGAAGGAATGGAATAAAAGGACGACATTCCTTCTATTAAAGGCCCGCCATTCCGAAGGAATGGAATAAAGGGCCTACAAATAAGTAAAGCGTTTAAGGCCCGCCATTCCGAAGGAATGGAATAAAGGGCCTACATATAAAGAATTAACGGCCCACCATTCTAAAGGAATGGGATAAGGGCCGACCTTCTAAAAAGAAAAAAGTGTTTTCGGCCCGCCATTCCGAAGGAATGGAATAAGGGCCTACCAAAAAGTACAGCGAATTATTGTCCAACCAAACCTTTTTTTCTTACCGTATGGAGCCGACGTCGGTCCAGTATAGCAACTAAGTACCTAAAGGTGAATAGAGGTTCACCACTTCTCGTCCTTTAGGTACTTTAGCGATCATACGGAAAATAGGAGTTTATCTCCCCAATCCTTCATTAAACAAATCCGGACCTCATCTTTTTCGATTTACAGACCAACCAATGACGTCTTGTACTCAAGTAGTTGTAACCAGAATTGTTCCCGAGGGATGGGAATAATGTCAGAGACAAGGTTCTGAAACTTCCAGTAACTGGGTACTACGTGAGTGATCATTGGTCATCATATGAAATTAAGACCTTAGAGAATCTATAACTTTAAATATCTTTGATTTCCTGTTAGTGAACATGTAACACCCTGAAGAATTAATTAAGATTAATTAAGGTAATTAAGATTATTAGTGTGCCTAATCTGGATTATTAACTGAGTTTAATTAATAAATGTTTCTGACACGTGTGAGTTTAAATAGTTCCAAGATATTTAAATTATTCTCAGTAATTTATTTTAACCCAGAAGTGTGTATGGGCGCATTTCTGGACTGTTCTTTTAAAATATTGTACACATGCCCTTTTCCTTTCCTTTTTCCTTTTCTTTTCTTTTTCCTTTTCCTTTTTCTTTCCTTTCTCTTTCCTTTCCCGTGCACTCTCTCTCTCCTTCACTCTCACTCTCCCGTGCTCTCTCACTTTCTCTCTCTCTCTCTCATTTTTGTCCCAAATCAAATAGATCTTGAACCAAGTAAAGATTTAAAGAAGTTTTCAACGTCAAGAGAAGGATTCGAGGTAAGATTATTGAAAGAACTTCTCTTGAATCTTACGTTTTCAGATTTCAAAACCCATTTTTGGTTCCAACTGAATTTTGATGGTTTTTGAGTAAAACTAGAGTAAAAATTGGAGATCTTGGGTTCTTTGGACTTGTTTTAGGACCTAAAACCCAGATCTAGTGGTTTCCCTTTGAAAAATCTCGATTTGGGACTGGATTTGCAGGTTTTGGATTGATTTCCGCGAGCTTCTCTCGCGCAGTTGATTCCCCCGGTCGACCAGTGCGGTCGACCGGATCACATGGAAATCGGTCGACCTATGCGGTTGACCGGATTACAGGCTGACCAGTCGACCTGTCCGGTCGACCGGTAGTGGTGCACTGCTCTGTTACCGGTCGACCGGTGCACACGGGTTTGACCCTGTTTGGCCTGAAAAGTGTTGTTTTGACCCCTGTTTTCGGGGAGAACCCAAATTAGCTTCATTTGGGGACTTGGGATGAAAGGATTAGCATCTTTAATCCCTGATTTGATATTAAAACCCTTGGGATGGAATTTGAAACATGAAAATGGATTAGGGCACACTAATTGAAAATCTTGGTACATAAGTGAGATTGGATTGCTTTAGGAATGAGAATTGATCCTAAAGTGTTGTTTTGCATCAGTGATCACTGAGGATTCAGACTGAAGGGGACTTGAGGAAGCGGAAGCCGGAAAAGGCAACGCTAGTCCCAGGTTTGATTGTGCGAGGTAGGATTTCTATCCTTTTTCCTTGTGAGCATGTTTTCAAAAAAGATTTTGGCCTTAAAAATGTTTTAAAGAAAGGGATTGGTTTGCGAAAGAAAAATATTTTAAAAACCATGGCTTGTTAGTTTATGGAAATCCTTGGCTTGTCCTGTCCATGGAATCCATAGCTTGTCTAGTCATGGAACCTCATGGCTTATCCAGTCATGGGGCCCGCGGCTTGAGTAGTTCGTGGGGGCATATGAATGATTTCTTAATGTTAAATGGATGATTTCTTAAGATAAGAGCTCTTGTGAACTGGTAATAGAGTCTATTGCTGTAAGCCTAGATAGGATGCGGAGAGTGCATCCTCGGGGGCAGAACCCGAAACCCGGTCCGGGTAGGCGAGGCACTTGGGGAGGGGAGTAATTTGTACTAATTACTTGCTGAAGCCTGTAATATGATTATTTTCAGTTATATTTCCTCTGAGAAAAAGGATGTAAGGTTCCGGCTGTTCTGTCGGGGCTGAATGTCTTGTTTACTTACTTATTCATTTATTTATTCGTTTATTTTAAGTATTTCAAATTATATCCTACTGGGCCTTTCGCTCACGTTTTATGTTTTAAATGTTAAACCCCTCCCAGGAGACTCGAGGAGTGGTGCAGGGTAGCTGGAGATTGCTACCGTTGGATCAAGCGAGGATTGAGTTCATCCTCTGATACAAAGTGTAAGGAATTTGATGAAGATTATGTAAACTTATTTAATATTTAGATTTACTAGATTGTGGTTGATGTCTGTTGTAATGATTATTTACATGAGTATGTATGTACGATACTGTATGTCCTGTGGGGTAGAGCCCTGTGCGTCAGAGGCTCCTGGATTATGCAATTTATTTATATTTTAATGCAGTTAAGTGTGGGGCCGGTTGGGAATCTGCTTTATTAATCTCAAATCGGGCTCCACGTCACCCACCCCGTTTGGGGGGGCGTGACAGAACATAGAGTGGAATTTCATGGGTTGGATGGACATGTAACGCCCCGCCCTACGGGCTTCCGTAGATTATCTGTAACTTTAAATCTCATTTAGAGTAATTAGAGTGTGTAATTCTCTCTGAAAAATAAGTGAATTCTCTCCTCCCTACAGTGGACGTAGCTCTTGAATCAAGGGTGAACCACTATAATTCTCGCGTGTTTTTACTATTTGATTGTTTTTAATTATGTTTTAGATCATTGACTTTGCGCAAACCGTTTTAAAAATTGTTATATTTCTGTTGACGAATTTTCACCGTAAACACATGTCTTCCCTTCTATTTATAGTTTTCTAAACACCATAATTGCCAACCAATTATTTTACCTCTCGTCATTAAAATAGTTGTTATATACTCTACTCTCTAACCATTCAAAAGGTTGTTATATTTTACGCTCCTCTCTCACTATTTGGTATAGCTAAAGATTATGAGTTACATAATACTACTTTTCTTCTTATATTGTTTTACCACTCTTAACTGTAGTGAATTAGAAGTGCCTTTTACTATCCTCATCCTATAATACTATACTATAACTTTTCTATAAGCTAAATAACTTTATTTTCACCCTTCGTTGGTGTATTATAATGCAATCCTAGTGCTTGCAAAGCTTGTTAGGCATGATTGTATTATGTAGCAGAACAATATTCCACATAACACCATTGTACTATGGGTTAACACAAGTATTTTACATGGCTAGTTAGTAATATGAAGTGTTTGATGTTACGGATAAAGTGTTCACCGATCTGACTCCTAAAAGGCCATATTACATCCAATCCTACCGTATCACATCCCATAAAATTGTTCTCTGAATTTTCATTCCATCCCCATTATACAGGAAATACCCCAAAACAACGACAAAAAGCCATCTTTAAGCATCTGTGAATGACTTTCTATCAAAACAGATCACATATAAAATGGCAATGAGCTTGGCAACGACGTCACATGAAAGACGACAACGACTCAGAAAAAGACATCAAATGGAAACAAAAATAGCAGGAAAACAACAATCATATGTGAACGACAACAGCATGATAAAGCGACATCTTAGAATGACTGTAGAGTCTGAAATGACATCCCATTGAAAACGACAATAACAAGATAAATGACAATTACTCACCAACGATAACAACATTGAAAAGATGACGTATTATCATGACTTGAAATGGAATCTAATGAAAAACGACAAATGGCTCATAAAACTTCGATGATGGATACCGTCGTAAAACGACATATTCTTTTAAACGACAATAACTTTGAAAACGGCAGTGACATATCAAACAACAATAAAGCATTTTCTGTTGGTTGTTTCTGATTCTATCAGGTTTTTCCTTCTTTTCTTTTTTGTTCAAATTGCAGGTCTTTTTTTTTATTATTATTAAAGCATTTTCTGTTGGTTGTTTCTGATTTTCATTTTGATTTTTGGGGATTATCGGTGTAGTCATCGTCGTCGCTTATATGGATCAGTTAGAACCCTAATATGTAACATATTTGTCTCACCAAATCATTTCTACTTTGGTGGTTTATCTTTTATTTATTTTATTTTCGTATGGTTTTTGTTCTGTTTGTTTATAGTCTTTCTGTCTACATTCAGCATTTAGCAGCATCTTCATATGTATAGTTCTTGCTTGCTTTATGTATGCCAGCTGGCACCAAAAGGCTTGATTTTTATTTTATTTTATTTAGTTTACATAAAGTTAGATGAAGTTACATTGTAAAACTCAAGTTTAGACATAGAAACCTGGATACATTTGGTTGAAAACTGAACCGTCCAGTTGTGACCACTCAATATATTGCAATTGATTATGGATTATGCACATTTTTATAGTTTCACACGATTTTCATAGGTTCTAATTAGAAAAAGAAGAGGAAAAAAAATTGGAGGGAAAAAAATGAAGCAGAAGATAGTGAAGCCGGTTGCCTCAACTGCAATCTTGTAAAGGTTCTGTGGTAATTTCCTTTTGTCTGAATTTTTTGTTTAAGCAATGGTTGGAGAGAGGGATTGAGGGAGAGAGAAAATGTAAGATCTAAAGTTTGCTCCTTTTTTTTTTCTTTTTTTTTTCTTTTCAATATAAAGTAGTTTAGGAAAAGTGTTAAAAGATGAGTTACATTTCAGACTTGATTTGCTAATACATATATGTATATGTATGTTATTTCCTTTTTCTGTGATGAACTCGAAACTGCCGCTTTCTGTGCTGAAGTTGCGCTTGTTATATGTTTAAATACCTTCTCAGTTTGTGTTGTGCTGAGTATGCTGACTTTTTGTTTGATTTACTTTATCGGATTAGGAATCTGCTGGTGATAATTGCGTTCATTCTACCACTGGAAAACCAGCAAACTGACCAAACCTGCTGCTGTTATGAGAAACCCAATTGCAGCACAACTAATGACATGGGATCTTTTCACAGGTACTGGAGGAGGTGGTTCTAGTAGATCTAACTGTAATGGTGAAAATTGATACTTTGTGGACCCATCTGAATATTCAATGTCAAGAATACCCTTATAGATTGGAGGACAAAAGGAAGAATTTTTCTGATGAAGATAGCGATGAGGATAGCATTGAGGACGCAATTAGCCGTAACATTGAAGTGGATGAGTTTGAAGCAGAAGCAAAATATAGAGCAAGACAACAAGGACTTAGAGCAGCATTGGCTCAAATGATATTATAGACGCACTGCCATTTAGATTTGTGGAGGGAAAAGGGTTCAAAAGGTACTGTAGTTTTCTGGCTCCAGATTTTGAACTCCCGTCTCGAGCAGAAGTTGCTAGAGATGTCATGAAGTTGTATTTGGATGAGAAGAAAAATTTGCGGAGTTTATTATCCAGTAATTCACAAAGGGTTTCCCTTACCACAGACATATGGACTTCCTCACACAATATAATTATATGTGTCTCACGGCTCATTTCATTGACAGTGAGTGGAAGCTTCAAAAGAAGATATTGAGCTTTGTCAAGTTCCGGATTGCAAATAGAAAACAATTGGTAAGACACTCGAAGTTTGTTTACTTAATTGGGGCATTAAAAAAGTTCACACGTTAACAATTGATAATGCAAATTCCAATAATGAAGTCATTAGCTATGTAAAAACAAGGCTTCGAGATTGGAATGGTTGTGTGTTGGATGGTGAGTTCTTACACATGCAATGTTGAGCTATATTATAAACTTGATTGTGAAAGAGGGGTTGAATGATCTTCATGATTCTATTGCTAGCATTGGCCATGCTGTTAAGTATGTTAGATCTTCATCTGCGAGGCTACAAAAATTTAAGGAATTCATAAAGATGGAGAAAATTCGATGCAAGGATCTTGTAGTTCTAGATGTGCCTACCTGGTGGAATACCACCTAGTTTTTGTTGGGAAATGCAATTAGATTTTAAAAAGCTTTTGAGAGGTTGGCAGAGGAGGATGGACAATTTTTGAGCTACTTTACGGTTGACGAAGATGGGGAGAAAAGGATCGAGCCCCCTTCCTTGGAGGACAGGAACAACGTTAAGGCTTTTGAAGTTACTCGATGGTGCCTCTTTGAAGTTCAATGCTTCATTTCATGATACATCCAACACTATTTTGGAGAACTCTGTGAAATCCGATATCATCTGAATGAGTGGAGTCAAAACGAAGATTCTACATTGAGCAACATAGCTGGCAACATGAAGGTAAACTATGACCAGTATTTGGCCTAAACTAACAATATCAACCCCTTGCTGTTCATTTCGCTTGTGCTTGACCCACGATACAAGATGGAGTTCCTGAAGCATCGTTTAAATCTATGTTATGATGATTCGGCAGCAGAGATGACAAAAAGCGTTGAAGATACTCTGAAGCTTTTGCATGAGAATTATAAGACTCAAAGTTCCAATGACAGTCAGACATCAAGCAGGATGGATATGCATTTGGAAAGTTAAAGAGGACGGAGTGGTTTAAAGAGAGGGAACGCCTGAATATTGAAACTGAGGTTGATAGATACTTATTGGATCCTAGAGAGGATCTGACTGATGATGAATTCGATTTATTAGCGTGGTGGAAATCAAATTCTCGCAAATGTCCAAAACTGTCGGAGATTGCACAGGATGTTTTAGCTTTTCCGATATCTACCATAGGCTCTGAGTCTGCTTTCAACATTGAAGGTCGGTTTCTTGACACTTACCGTAGCGCATTCAGTACGTGTTCTCCGATGGCACTGGAGGCCTTGCTATGTACCCAAAGTTGGTTAACATCTACACCTGCTCCTCTGGTTTTCCGGGAGTATATTGATGATTGGGACAGATATGAAGAAATTGAATTTGGTACGATACAATATGCAATTTCATTTATTCTTTTTTTAAATTTTCTCTTCCCTTGTTTTTTAACTGATTGGTTACTTTCTTATTTTCTATATTTTCTTCCTTTAGAGCTTTTGGAACAATGCATCTTAGAGGACGACCCTAAAAAGGGTTAATTTGATGCGAGGTAATTGCCCACATTGTACGCTTGTTAATGTTTGCTTTTATCTTTTGTATTTAATGAATGTAAATCTACGACTTTATATTTTTTATGCATTTTTAACCCATTTGAGATTCTTTAAGTTAGCCGCAGGTTTGTAGCTGGTTCAAAGAAGCTTCGAATTTGACTCTGTTTTGCACAATTGAAAACCTTAGTAGCATTCCTGAGTACACCTGAACTTCTAAACTCTTGTTTCGGGCTAGAGCCTGCATATGACAAACTTCGTGATCATTTTGTACCTGGTTTGTTCGGTTCACTATAACTTTGTACTCCTTTCAAGATTAATCTTTTGCAACTTAACGGCTCGTTTTGATTGCTATTTATCTTATAAGCAAGCTGAGAAAATATTAAAACCTATAGCTTTGGATTGAAAGGTTCTTTTTATTGCTAAATTTCTTTATTTTTTCTTCAAATTACAAGAAACATACAAAAGGAACAGAAAAGGAACATAATAGACATATGCAAATATACCTTGTAACACCAGATTAGTAATACAAAGGTGCATCAAGGCACAAGCTTGTAACCCTTCATCTTATCAATCCAAGTGATGAAGGAATTCTTGGAGTTCCTAAACCCCAAGAACCCATGTTCTTTGCTCTTATTCATACTATCTATCAGAGGATCCAAACCCAACACGAAATCCGCAAACCACCACACAGCCACCTCCTCAAGCTTCGTCGGCAGCAACTGATTTTCCCTCACAATCTCCTCCCAAACACCCCCTTTATCCTTCATAATCTCCGTCAACTTCAACCTCTCTCCCTCACCATCAAACCCATACTCCTCAATCCCAAACTGCTCCGCCAAAACCTTCCACAGATGCTTCCACCTAAACAGATCGCCATTGTTGATGTTAAACGCCTCGTTTCTCGCGTACGGGTCCACCGCCGCCCATATATGCTGCTCCGCTATCAAATCGGCGTCGGAAGCCACGGCGTAGCCCTCCCATGTGCCTTTAACTCCGGGGAACTTCAATGGAGTTCCCTCGTGCTTGCATATGGCGGCGTAGACACAGAGAGCTCCGATCACGTTCATCAAGCTGTGAGGAGAAAAACCGAATATGTGGTTGGGTCGGTGGACGGACCAGGTGAGGCCTTCCTTTTTCTCGACCTCCTCGAAGAGAATGTCTTCGAGGGTATAGTAGAAGTTGGGGACGTTGAGCCTCGGCATGTCCTCGGTGAATGGCGGTTCGTGAGCCTGGATCTGGCCCATGGACTCGAAAGGGCCCATGTAGTGCTTGGCCCCCGTCTGGAGGCAGATGTGGCGGAGGTTGGGGGCGCTAGGCATCAACGCGCCGAGGACGTTCCGGAGCATGGCGCCGTTGGCAGCGCAATTCTCGGATTCCGACTGGCGGTTGGTCCACGTGACGTAGAACACGTGGGTGACGTCGGTTAAGGGGGAGAGCTTGGCCTGGGCGTCGTCTGGGTCGGAGATGTCGCACTGGATGTACTCGATTGGGTGGTCGGCGTTCCAGGCCGGCTGGGGCCGACGCGCCACGCCGTACACTTTCCATGGACCGCCGGGGGTGTCCGAGAGAGGCAGGATTTCGGCGAGGCTGTTCCCCACGATTCCGGTCACGCCGACTACCAGCCCCACGCTCTGGATGGTTCCGGATGGTTCATCTTCTTCTAATTTCTTCTACAAAAACAAAAACAAAAAGACAAAAAAACAATAATTTGTTATGATTTTAGTATGTTTAGGAATTTGGAATGAAAATAAGAAGAGGGAGTTAGTTCTTGCCTTGGCAGCCGCGATGGCTCCAGCCCACCACCAGCTCATTTTTGAGTTGGGACGACGGAGAAGTGAGCGGTGGTACAGAACACAGAACAGAGACTTGAGTGAATTGTGGTTTCTGATACAAAGCTCTGAGCTAGGGTCTTAAGGCAGAGCTAGAAAATATGAAAGGTGAAAAAAAAAAAAAACAAAAAAGTAGTTAGAAGGAGATGGGTCCAAATGAGTGATGGTGAGAGGCTTTGGTTTCAAGTTCGTTCCAGAAGGAGACGGGTCCATGTTGGTATTCAATTCTCGCGCCATGACACGAGCCGTGACGTCTCCCTATCTTAGACTAGGCCCAATCATTTATGGCCCACTTCGATATATGAGCTTTCTTGATCTGTTGGGTTCCGAGTTTCTCCCTCTAGAGTCTTGCGCATGAGATTTCCATGGGTTTAGAATCATTTACATTTTTTTAGTTATGATTATTTAAGTTCAGATCTTGATTTAAGTTAAAATATATTTGAATATAGTTTGAATTGAGACTCTAATTTGAGTTTGTGTTTAGATTTTCATATTTTGAGTTATAATTTAAATTGAGAATCTATTTGAGTTTGTATATGGGTGGGTCAAAACTTGTATTTATATTTATATAGTATTTTAATAAAAACTCTATGGTGATGGAAAATTTTAATAGGGTATATGAGTGGGGTTTTATTTATTTTTTCGTTGTGAATGCATAGAAAAAAATCATCTCAATTGGAATCAAAACGAAAAAGCTATGGCGTTTTTAAGAATAGAAAAAATATTGTTCATTAATTTGAGTTTGAGTTTAGAAATTTGAGTTGAAGGAGGAACTTGAACTTAGATTTTAGCCTCAAACTCAAGTTAAAACTCAAGTTCAAACTCAAGTTCAAACTCAAGTTTTACAAAAAAAAACATGCACTTGAATAAAGTTGTAACTTGAGTTCAAACTTTTTTCAGTTTGATTGCAAATGAACAAGCCATTAATATCTTGTGTTTTTGAACAAGCCATTAATATCTTGTGTTTTTGAATTTATTCAAAAATTATACTTTAAGTTTTTGATCTCATAAAATGTATATCTTTAAATTATATTTAATACCTAAATTTATACATTTCCACACCAACCCTTAATTTTAACCTTAGAAATACCTATAATACCCTTGAATAAAAAAAAGAAAAAAAAACTAAAAAAACCTTAACTTATAATTTTGACCTTAAAAATATACAAAATACAATTGAAATGGATTTTTTTTGTGTTTTAAATTTTTATTGTTTGTAGTGTTGGAAAGTTTCTTTTCTCACTTTTTTTTTTGGGATAATTTTTTCATTTTAAAGATTAAAATTAATTATTGACTGAAATAAGGTATAGATTCGTTTATTAAATTTAATTTAAAGATATATATTTAATGAGATTAAAAATTAAAAGTATACATCTTGAATAAACTTAAAATATACGGTATAAAAATGTAAATATTTAAAGGTTTAATATAAATATAAGACGTCTTTTAAGTGGGGGAATAATAAATAAATGGGATATTAAACTTGCGCAATAGGTATGGAGGATAAAGAAAAATCCTATAAGAATCTTTTTTTGAAGAGAAATATCCTATAAGACTTTTGTTTTTAAATGAATATATATGGATTTTTCTTTTCTTTTTATGGCTCAAGAATAAATAAGAGTCAGAACCTCACGAAAGACTAAAAATGGAATTTGAGATAGTTTTTTTTTTTTTTTTCCTTCCCCCCCCCTAAGAGAGAATTTGAGATGTCCAAGTTCAACCAGCTACTTTCAGAGTTTCTTCTTAAAAATGGAAGAGATCTCTTTTAAGTTTTTTAAAAATGGAAGAGAAGAAGAAAATATCTTTTTTTTTTTTTTTAAAGTTAAAAGGAAAAAACAACTCTTTGGGATATTTTTTGTCGTTTACTTTTCGTTTCCTTAGAACACGTTGAGTGCTTGTTTGATTGTAGGCGGCGCCAGATGTAACAATGTACGAGCTGCCCACTGTGAGCTCCATAATTGATATATGTACGTAAAGTTTGAATTAAGAACACTAAAAAGTCATAAATGTAAAGCTAACCTAACTTAAAATGATAATGAAATGTTCTAAGTTTTTGTCTTTATTCCGTCTGTAAGCGAAGATCTACCAAACCTGGAGGCAAAAACTTAGATTAGCCATTAGGTTAGCCCGCTTTGAAAGTTTAAACATCTTTTACTTTTTAGTCGTGTCTCAGAGCTCGTAATTAAGTCGGAAGTAAAGTATCGAGCATTTTCCAGTGAGTTCACAAAAGTACTTTGTCTTCAACTACAAATCTCGTGCGTACTCTCATTGTTAAGATGCGAAGTATGATTAGAGACATAATTTAACAATAATTTCATAGTTGACACATCATTATGATATAGACTTCAATTTTTTTTTTCTTTCAGAAAGCAAAGCAAATTATAAATGTGCACATAAAATAAATTGAATCATGCCTAAGACCTTTTAGTCTAATGGCAGTGGCACTGAGAGGTTCGGGTGGGGTGGGGTTTAAGTGGAGGGTTAAAAATAATAAATTGAACCATTGGAAGATTAATCACCTAATTACTGCTTGTTTTTGACGATCAATGCCGGTGGTTTTCGACTGCATGCCTTAGGCTTTGAGTTGTTTATTTCTTTTTTCTTTTGAAAGATTGATCAGTTGTTCATTTTTATTACTACACACTTGTAATTTTTCCAACCTTTTTTAATAATATTGTTGAGTGAAGGGCTTGATGAAAGATTAAAAATTGAATTGCTAGTGGGTTATGAGCTAGTTATGATGCGCTAGTTGCATGCTCATTTAATTTATTAAAAATTGTATTTATTGTTGTTTATGGAAGAGTTCTAACTAACTAAATGAAATCTAATTGGTAAGTACAAATTAATACGTAGAAAACATATCTTTTGGTTTGGGTACTAGTTCAAATTTGGTACAACTCTAGGTTTTAAGGGGAGCCCGAAAGCTTCAGCTGCTGATCATAATCAATGGTTCCTCCATTTTAAACTTAAAACGGTCCCCCCGGACATTTATTACTAAAGATAGAAGTAAGGAGGAAAAAAAAAAAAAAAGCAGTCAAAGATATGTGGGTTTGTTTTTGGAAATATATATCCGTGCATTATAGCGTAATTCATTATTAAATTATAATACCAAAAAACAACTATCACATGATAATAATTGCGTCTGTTATTCATATGTTCGTATATATGCTAATTATGTGGTCGAATATTTCACTTTCCATCTATATCCTTTCAAATATGACACCTATATATGGCTTGCCGATGAGAATCAGAATATTGTATTGATAAGTTCGCTTGCAAGAAGTACATCATCCAACATTTTTCCAGTTACAACATCTAAAAAGGTGATAAGATCATCTAATTTCTAATGGGGAAAATTTTGAGAATCCTTCAAGCTAAGGCCCACCACACTGGATCTATCTCTGCTCCGACATGTGGTAACCCTATTTGACTTGTGGGTCATTTCACGACAGCTCTTTTAGATATCCTTCTTGCCCTTTCCAGCTTTCTCCTATTGATCTCTTCCTTTACCCTCAAAGGTTCTTCTGTAATGGTTGACAGACCTGAAAAGTTCACACCGAAAAACACATAAAGTGATGGACGCTTGCACGGATGAACCTAAAAACCTTCATAAACTTAGGCACGCCACGTTAGAGAAAATATAAGTGAGGATCATAGTCAATACATACATATATATATATATATATACATGTATGTATAAGGCAATATTTAAATTTGAATTTCAAAAATGGTTTAGTGATCAGTTTTTTACTCATGTACCCTATCATGCCTAAAGTTAAATTTTCTTCACGTACCTCTGTTGTCTATCATATTCCTCATCATCATCATAATCTCTTTGTAATATTGCCCCTCGTCATCGTGTGACTCTTTCTTACTTGCAATATTAACCCTTGACCGGGCAGCGGCGAAAAGCCACGTGGCGTCCATCTGTTTGCTGATCATGCGTGCTGCGTAGTATGGAATCTTCACATTATTACTCCGCTTGGTGTTGGTGGTGATCATCTGATGATCCTCTGACTTGATGCAGCCGTTGATGAACATTATGCAGTCCATCAAACTCTCTTTGGCCAATCCTTTCATGTCATAAGCTTGTGATCTTCTCCACAGGCTTTTGCCATGAGAATTCGCCGGAGTTGAGAGACAAAGAGCTCGGGTTGAGTCTCTAATGGCGGAGTCTGGGTCTTCAAGCAACAATTGGCACTGAGCTCTATTGCTGTAAAGCACCATTCTCTCTTTCCTTAACCTTAATGGGCACAAAGCCAATGCTTCAGAGTACTTCTCTGTGGCTTCTTCTATTTCTCCTAAACAATATAACCTGTTAGCTTGTTGTTTGATCAACCCAACCAAAACCCTTCTCTCCTCAAGTTTTTCATCGGACAATGCCTTTTCTTTTCTTCTCCTTTCAACCTTCCAATCCCACAACTCTTCTAACGCCTTTTGAACTTTGCTACTAATATTATTATCGTTGATCAATTTCACTTTTTTAATTTGCTTATGATCATGATCCAATAGTAGTACTTTTGTGATTGCTTCTCCCAAGTTTGACCTTTCTCCAAGGTCTTTAAGCTCAACCAAATCAACGAGAAAAAAGAAAGCAACGCCAATAACTTTGTACCTGGTATCTGGGTCTTTGAGAAGTAATAGAAGACAATCAATTCCCATGTACTGCCAATCATCTGAAGACCTTGAGAGATTACAGAGACTCTCTAAAACCTCATTCAATTCAGCAACTTTTTTCCTCCCATATTTACTATAACACAAGATTCTAATGAGTCCAACCCCAGCTGGTGACACGTGGTTAGCCAATCCACCCCACATCCCGCACAGATTTTTCAAAAACTCCTCCTCACAAATAAGATTCAAAGACCTCTCTTTGTAAGCAAAGCAGTTTAAGAGATAGAGAGACCAGGATTGAAGTTGGCTAGTCCATTCCTCGGCCTTGCAATTCTCCATTTCCACCCCTCCAACCCCTCTTGTGAGCAAATCGCAATGATATTTTGGTCTCCTTCTCGTATCCTTCACTCCTACAAAATTATCATACACGACATCGACACAAGTAGAAGCTAAATCCATGGCTAATCTTACCAACTCTTCTTCGTAGGCCGATAGAGCTTCAAGCGTTCTTTCGTAGCTCGCGAGGTGACCGAGGGCTCTGACCGCAACTCGTTGTTCGACCCAGCTCATCTTCTTTCCCCTTAGAAGCTCCATCAATGGCGGAATAATGCCTGATTCCACCGCCTTCTCGGCAAACTCGACCTTGTTCATGGTATAAGAACCAATGATATGAGCAGCATAGTAAGGGATGTATATGTTTTGGTCCCAATGAAGCCACTTGTCGTCGTTGATTTTGTGAATTAGACTTGCCATGCACTCAAAAATCCCGAGGGAAGGGAACTCCGGGTCGTCCGGCTGAGTCATGGCGATGTGAAAGAGACCACTCGAAACGAGGACGTTTGCCTGGTCGTCTCGGAGAGGCATTTGCTTGAAGCAGTTTGCTAATCCGGCTCTCCTTTGTGGGGAATCCGGCTCTTTCATGGTGCAAAAGAAACAAAACGGGCTTGTGCATGAGTTTAGGGTTTTTTCCCTTTTCTTCAGGGAATCCATGGCAGGGAAAGGTTGAGTTTTAGAGCTAGGGTTAGGGCTAAGTTATATAGAGAGAAAAAAGATCAGACAGAGATGGAGGAAAGAAAAGCTGGAGTAGCAAGTGGAGTACTACTAGCCGAGTTTTGTAGCGGCGCATGTATTTATTATATATCAAAGTGAGAACTTTTCAAGCGTATTTTCCTTTTAAATTTGTAAAAGTACTTAATTTTGAGTATGCTGGTAATTCGGATAGCGACACGACGATACGATTCAGATTCCACACGAAGTTAGTGGATTTAAGTTTACTATAAATGAGTTTGGGTCATAATTAGGTTAGTACGATTAATAAATGGGTTGGGTTAAGGTTGAACTCATAACATGAATTGACATAATTAACTATATGTGTCATTTGCAATCTAATGATATGTGATATATATAACATGAATGTTTATATGACATATTAAATACAAATAATGTGAATTTTAATATTTATTGGTAAAATTTATTTATTTTTCTTAAAATAAAAGATAAATTGATCAATAAATATGTTAAATCTGTCATGACCATGTAAAATAAGTCATTCTTCTATTAGTTATTTATTTTATATATTAATTTAAACGGGTTATATGGATAATTTTGACACGTTTAATAAACATGTTGTGTTTAGATTGATATTTTTTGACACGATTAATAAATAAATCGTGTTTAAATTAATATTTTTTGACACGATTAATAAACAGATTGACACGAATACGACTCACCGGAACGAATTGTCACCCCTAATTTCGAGAAAGGTTAATAACCCACGGCTCTCCACAAATATACGGTTTCTGCAAGAGTCAGCTCTCGGAAGGTGAAGACATATTTGCGCCTTTTAGGCCATGTAAAACAAACCATATTCATAAGTGAAATATTACCTAACACATTATATAGTCAATATCTAAATGTTTAAAGTGACCAGCATTTTTTCTTTTTTTTTGCCTGAAAAGTCAAGTAACCAAAATGAAACAAGACTAGGGAGTTGCGCTATGTTCTTATTAATTAATTACAAGGGCTTTTTTTTTTTTTTCGATTCTCTTGGTGGATTATTTATCAATGTCTTTCTCTTTCATCTCCAATGGAAAATCCGAAATGCTTCGCCTTAAGGAAAGAAGTGGTCCTCACCTCCCCACTACATCCTTGCAGTTTAAATTATTAGTTCTGATTAAACTAAAGTATGTATAGCCAGATAGGGATTAGCTTTTTTTCATTTTTTTTTTTTTCCTTAAGTTTCAACCTCACCACTTTTACATATTTACTGTTTTTTTTCCCCCCTCATGATTCAAAACTCAAAAGCTGGTTTGTCTTAGGCGACGAAGGGATCACGTAAACAAGATTGCAAATCGACAGTTAAAATAGAAAATCTACCGTAGATATTACACAAACGAATGAAACCATATTGAGACAAAAATTTCCTGGTTTTCTATGCACACATGTCATCATGTTGTCTAGAACCTAGATTTTCGTTCAAGTACCTTAGTCAACACCTCTAAATCTCTCTACTAATGCTACTCCAACTCCTCCAAAAAAGCTAATTCTTTTCCAAAGCCTAGCTAGAAATATTACTTGATCAGATTCTTCCACTTGTGAAATATGATAATCCTAAATGGGGTGTGAATACAGATCATATGTGTGTGTGTGTGTATGCTTGTTGCCAAAAAGGAAGAGATAATTCGGTGAGGGACCACAACATGAAAAATGGGTCGTCAATTCTCTATTCGGTGTATACAGAAAGAGAATGTGGTCCCTTCACAAATATTCCTGATCAACCTGCAACATTCCAATAAACTATAGAACTCCATAACTAGCAAAAGCTGAATTTAGAAGAGAGAAAAGGATTAAAAACACTGTTAGTACAAATGGTGAAAGTCTCAAGAACATGCATGCGGCTACTATTAGATACTGATCAGTGTATGTCGATGGAAATTGGAAAGCATAAAAGTAATTATGTTGTACTATGATCTAGAACTTGTGTATAAATAGACAGTACTAACGAATTTTTAATGCAAAGAAGTGGTATATATTGTGCCTTACATGACTTCTGATTGGTATTGGGATGAATATATAATATGGTTTTCTTTCATTATTGTCCGTGCCCAGTCGGCGTGAAAATATATCTGTATTCTGCAATGTACTTCTCTAAGCTAATGATGGTAATTAAAGATTATATTCTTGCACATTAATCCAAACACACACCAATATATACGGGATTGAGTGAGAACTGAGAAGGGATGACAGAAGGCCTGATTGTTTCTGTCGTATCTTTGCAGTTCCTAGGGTAAAAAAAAAAATGTTCTGATTAGTTTAAAGCAGTTAAAATCTATGCATTTGTTAAACCAGTAATATTTTTTAAAAGAAGCTTCAACTGTTTTGGGCACCAATACCCATGTAAACTATAAAGATAAAGAATAATCTGCTTTATTCTAAGTTGAGAAGATTAACAAAGAAACTTGTTTGTTAGATTTGGTCGTGATTTTACTAGCCAAATGAGCGATGAACAACATTATTTTTAACATAAAACACAAAATTTCTAGTAATGTATATAATTCAAAGTTTCTAGGAGGAGTTTTTTTGTACTTATAAATCGTTAAGATTTTAGCACTAAATGAACTTTGAATTATAAGTGCTTAGAATACTTACAAGCTGTAATTAGCTAGTGAGTATAAAACGACTTTGGTCGCTGGTCCAAAGATAGTTTAATGTCTTTTACCTCCGTTTTCAGGTGTAAATTAACACTTTTAAAACTAGTTATTCAAGGCGCATTTATCAAACCGTTACGGAAAGTAATGGGAAAGTTAATGGGATTGGAATAAAAAGTAAAATAATAGAATTAAGGGTAATTGATTTCCTTTTAAATGTTTACTTAATTATTAGATGGTGTAATGGAAAATAATCTCATTTCTTTCCTTATGTTTATTAAAATTAGAAATAGCAATATTATGAATATTATTATTAAATTGTCTTTTTATACAATTAAATAATTATCGATTATATAGTAATTCATTAGGGGTAGATAAGTAAATTTAGCATACATTCTCTTTGACAAGGAATCAATACTAAAGGAAGTGTAAGTATTGATATTCCATTTTCTCATTCTCTATATTATGTGAGGCTCACTAAATCTCTATTGCTGATTTTGTAAATAAACACATTATTAGATGGGAAAGAGAATCACTCTTTCCCTTTGATGCAAAGTTAATATGCCCTCAATTAAGGGTGAACAAAAAACTCGATGACCCGACGAACCCAATTAACACACCCAACCCAACCCATTTTAACCCAAAACCGATCAACTTGACTAAGAGTTCAACCCGACCCAACCATTAATTGGGTGGATTTGGGTTGAATTTTTCTTAACCCATTTAACCCGAATCCACCCAATCTATTTATCTATATAAATAAATATTTTCCTGCTTCATAATATATAGTTTTTATCTTATATTTTACATTTAAAAAAAAACAATAGAACTCATAATATTAAAAAAAATCCAACTTTTCATTAGCTAAATATTCAAACACATTTAGAATATTATCTTTTCTCCATATTATATAGAGGTAGAAAATGCATATGTAGCAGACACATAATATTTTTAAGTTGAGAGCTGTTTGAGCACCTTATCATGTTACTTAAGAAATCTAAAAATAATACAGTTTATCATGCTACTCAAGAAAGTTAGAAACAGTTAATATAGTCCGTCGGGGCTTCCTTGTGAGCCTAGGTGTCAAACGTGCCGTGCCAGGCCGGCACGGCACATCCAACACCAAGCCCATTAAGGGCCTGGGCCGGGCCTAGCACGGCCCTGCACAGTGCAAGGCCGGGCCTGGGCCCAGGCCCTTCACGGGCCGGACCCGGCCCTTGTATTTTTTTTAAATTTAATTAAAAAAATATATCATATGCCCCCAAAAGATGTGATTTTATTGAATTGACATAATAAGAATAAGTACACATAAATGACTGCCTCGTTAAAAACCTTGTTAAGTAAAACACGTGGGGAGATCGAGACAAAACCTTAGCGAAGGAAAAAAGAGTGCAGTAGCTAGGAATAGTAAATTACAAACCTAAGTGCTTCCAGAAGATTCTGTTATTTCTAAGTTAGAAAAATATTCTTGCATTGAATCATCTGTGTATTGTTGTTTTCGTCTTTTGGCATCTTTTCAGTCTTTAATGCACATTAGCCCCTCCAAGATATCTGGATGCATTCTATTTTTCTTCTCGTCAAGAATTTGGATGCTTGCGCTAAAAGCTTGCTCCGATGCTACCGTTGACACTAGAGTTGTCAGAATGTCACGAGCTATTATGGACAGTGTTGGAAAATGATTGGTCTTGCTCTTCCACCACTGTAAGGTGTCTAGTTTATCATCATCGATTATAAAATTTACTGCAAAATATTTTACTAGTTCGGTAGACGCTTATGTTGAGGACGATCCTGTCATTTTCTCTTTCTTCTTCAAGAAGCTCCACGACGATCCTTTAGACCCCGAGCTGGTAGTTGACGATGAAGTTCCCTATTCTTTTTTACCTGTGTTGTATTTTACTTCATACAAACTAAAAACATTTTCTAACATTTTCTTAGCGTCAGCAATAGTTAGTTGCATATCTATTTCTAAATTCTCTGCGGTAGCAGTCATCAATGATTTAGTTCTATCTACTCCACACCTAGAATCTAAAATGGTTGCCAATGCATATAATATAGGACAACCTGATCAATAACTTTTAAATTTATTTTCCATTAACTTAACTATATTTTCACAAAGTTTTGTATCCCTATAATAAGAAAATGTTTCTGAAATATTAAATAGTTGATGTAAAGCTAAATTTATAGTAGGATAATAAACTTCAGAAAGTAATTCAGTAGCATTGTAAAAAACTTCTAAAAATTTAAAAAAATACTTAGCAATCTTCCAATCATGATCGAAAATTAAAATTTGATCGTTCTTACTGTTTACGTATTTCGTGATAAGCTGTGAATATGAGACTGCTGCCTTCAACATTAAATATGTTGAATTCCACCTATGTCTCACGTCAGTTGGAAACTTTCTTGGGCACATATGACTGTTCCTGTAATATTGTTTGAATTCTTGGAGCCGAGCTCTAGAACTAGATATGAATGATAATGATTCTCTAATATTTGTAAGATTAGCTAAGATATGTTCAATTCTTGCCTGAACTACTAAATTAATTATGTGACATGCACACTAGTGATGAAAAATTTCCCCTCGAAACGCTGGTTTCAAACTACGTTTAAACATGTTAATTGCAGCTGTATTAGCTGACGCGTTATCAAAAGTAATTGTTAAAACTTTATCTTCTATCCCATAAAACTCAAAAATTTCTATTATTATACTAAGAATAGATGATGCGTTATGAGGATATGGACATAAACGAAAACCAATTATTCTTTTTTGTAAAACCCAATCGCCATCAACGTAGTGCGCTGTGACACATAAATATCCAGTTTTATTGCACCCCTCTCACAGATCAGAAGTGCAAGAGACAGTAGCATTAAAA
Organism: Morus notabilis; assembly: GCF_000414095.1. Taxonomy (NCBI): domain Eukaryota; kingdom Viridiplantae; phylum Streptophyta; class Magnoliopsida; order Rosales; family Moraceae; genus Morus; species Morus notabilis. The sequence goes on along the minus strand of NW_010365008.1, from coordinate 133,302 downwards.
GTCCTAAAATTATCAACAAGTGATTGTCTCATTGCATAAAACACTTTCATGCAATCAGAATGAGTTGTGTTCCTACTTACCCGTTTAAATTGTGGGCAAAAGGATGTCTAGATGAATTCTTCGAACAACGCATCATCTGTAAAAGAAAAAGGCAATTCGGCACTAGCTAGAAATTTAGCTAGTGCCTCATGAACACGTTGTGCATCGTATGTAAAATTTTGTAACCCCTGTTATGTGAGTGATAGCGTTTGTTGGCGGGAGTCCACCCTCCCACCTTGGTGCAATGGTAGACATACTTTCCAATGTCTATCAAAATGACCAGTACCCCCACCCTTTTTATTAGAAAAGTGTTTTTTACAATATTTACATACCGCACAAATTTCCATCTCACCTGTTTTTAGATTTGGTCGGGGCTCCTCGGTGAAATGTTGCCATGCCGGAGAAGTTCGCGATCTTTTTCCCCTGCTGCATTCTCCAGCTTCCTCGTTGTGCACTGAAGCATTATCCACCGGAGCATTTTCTGGTTCAGTGGGGGTGGGGTTGGGAGGCATCATTTCTTCCTCAAAAAATGCTGCATCACCAAGCTCAGGAAGAGTAGTGAAATCAGGGAAGTTTGGTGCGGCCATTTTCTAGAAATTGATAAAACTTGATTGAACTTTGTAAATGAAAGAGCAAGAAAATGAATGAACGCGAGAAAAAAGCTTAGAATCAAAATCAAAGAGACAAGTTGAGAGACAAAATGAGAGTGAGATGAGAAGTTAAGAGTGAATTGTTGTGTGGGATTTAGGGTGGAATTAAGGGGTATTTATAGGGGATTTTTGGGTGGATTTTCGTATTCTTACCGGGCGGCCAGTGACGGGCCTAACGGGAGGCCCGTCACGTGCCAAACGGGAGGCACGTGATGGGCCAAACGGGAGGCCCATCACGTGCCGCTCGTTGGGCCCGTGAAGGGCCCACTAGAGCATTTGAAATGGGCTGTTTCATGGGTCGTTCCGTGGGCGTAGAATTTATTCTTAAAAGTATATGAATCTGAACTTTTACTTTTTACTTTTGATAAATACCTTTTTGTTAATGTAATTATTTGACTAAAAAGGTTATGAATCAAGAGTAAAGAGTAAAAATCATGACTCATACATTTTTAAGAGGTATTTGTCAAGATTACCCAATCTAATTGGTTAGAGAAAAGGAAAAAAATTTGAGAAAACTACATGATATTTACCATTGTCTTTTTTAGGGAGTTTGTCATGGTTGTCTATAAGTCTATTATGTTATTTTAAATAATTACGTGCAATTGTAGCCTTTTATTTTTTTTATTAATTAAATGACAATTGTTTATTTTTCAATATAGTGACATAAATAATTCTTTTTAATAGGTACCCTTAACCTTGGGTGGTATTGCTAGTTTTTTCCCAAAGATAATAGAATGGAGAAAAGAGCGAATACCCTTCGAGTCGGTCTGGATTTTTACTTCTTATTTTTTATCAATATCTTTTTTAGTCAAATAACTATGATAGGGAAAATGATACTTATCAATAGTAAGGGTACAAATTCAGATCCTCTCAGATAAGTTTAGCAATTTTCTCAAATAGAGTGACTTTTTTGTATTGACACCCTCAACTTTATGCGTTTAGCAAATTGGTCTCTCGACTTTTATTCTTGATAATTTACCCCTAGACTTTGAAATGTGTTACAATTTCGCCCAAATTGAAAACAAAGTTAAAATTTTGAACGGTTTCTTCCACGTAAACATTTAATAAGGCTAATTCTGGTCTTTTTGCATCGAAATGATCCCCATTTACAGATGATGAGCAAACAAATTTTTGAAATTGGGGAACCCTAAATTTTCTCTAAAAATGGTAACCCTCATTTTCAAAGAATGTTTCACTCATGATGTGCATATTAGGACCAATTTAATATAAAAGATCAAAATTAATCTCATTAAACGTCCACGTGAAAGAAATCGTTTAAAATTTCAACTTAGTTTTCAATTTGAGCCAAATTTCATCAAATTTTAAAGTTTAAAGGGTAAATTGTCAAGATTAAAAATTGAGAGACCAATTTACCAAATACATAAAGTTGATGAAGTATTCGTGCAAAAAAGTCCAAATAGAGTTGCAGTATTAAGGATCCAAAACATAGATCAAGTTAGGGCCAAAATCAGTTCAAAACATTCATAGTTTCAAGGTTAGCCCAACCCAAATGACAAGCTGCGCAGCTCAAGTGCTCCAGTTCATAACCCCCTGTTTTTGTGAACTGCATTGTAAATTAAATTAAGAGAAAAAAAAAAAAATTTGCCTCCCTGAAAAAATAAAGGGTGATAAAAAAAAATATTAGTGTTTAAAAATGGTATAAATCTTAATGCTCTCATTTTATAGATTTCCCTTCTATTTAGGAAGTTAGTGCCAAAGAATTAGACTGAAACTCTTTTGTACTTGAAAAAGGTAACTAAAGTGAAATCTAATTCCTCCGTGGTGGAGTTTCTCTCTCTAACAGTATGTTTGGTACGGTGGAAAAGAGAGAAAAAAAAAATAGAGAAAGAATTTTGGAGATAAAAATAAAATTTTAGGTTGTTTGGTAGAGAGAAAATAAAGAATAAAGGAAAATAAAAATTTATGGGTCCATTAGTTTTTAATCCTCCCAACTTTAAAAAAAAAAAAAAAAAAAGAGGATAGAAAAAATTTAACAAACAAATAAACACTTCATAACAATTTTAACATTCACCGTTCATCATATTTTTATTTATATTGAAATATTATTGTAAAATATTTTAAATTTAATATTTTTTTCACTTTTTTTCTCTTCTATCAAACAACATGAGAAAAAAATCCTAAATCTTACCATTTTATTTCTTTCATCCAAATATTTTACTTTTCATTCTTTCCTCTTTTCTTTCCATCACATGGCATAAAAGTATTAAAAGATAGTTAATGGCGAGACAAATATTTCCGTATAACTCACATGGGATACCAATTATGATTGAGAAGGAACACAATAACTGGGCATTTCTCGTTCTTCAATGCTTTGGCCAACTCCAATTAATGAGCCGAAAAAGAGTTGAAAGCTTATCAGCATTTGAAAGAAAGTCGAGTTATGGGCGTGAAAACGTACTTGACAAAACAGTACAAGAAGTCAATGCAAGCTTTAATCTTATTTAACAAACCCAAGTACACCCCGCTACTAATTACTTCTCACTGAACACTTCGCAACCTGTCAGAAACATAACGAAATTCCCTGTGAAAACCTCAGCATTAACATCTACTCTCCAACTTCCTCTAACAAGTATTATCCCAACTTGGGAAAAAAAAAAAAAGATTATAACCAACTATTTCGCCAAGTTCACTTAATTCTTTAATAAAACACCATATGTAAAACTACAACGCCAAAACTTGGAACTGACAGAAGTCTAAGGACATAATTTGCATTTGCTAAGAAACACCACAAACGTCATTCATATGAGTACATATTGATCTAAAGACTTGAGATGTGGGGTTGAAACCCTTTTACAGATGAAGTATACAAGAATCTCGAGAGAGAAAAGCTCCTTAAAATCCTGATTTCACGTCTATGCGTTGTAATGGGGAACAGACCTCAGTTAGTTCAATCACCATCAAAACCCCGAGCCTGCATCCACGGTAGATTTCTGACTGAGAACAAGCTGAATACACTTGATCGGGCCCGAGAAAATCTATGAATGATTGTGCTCTATGTACAAAGTTTGTAAACACATTTGAACCATGCAGAATTATTTCTGCCAGAAAAAAGTAGAAAAGGAGGAAGCAAAAAAATTCCATAGTCCTACTTTGCCAATCTACTTTCGACTTTGTCAGTTCTTAAAACTAGAATTTACGCAGAGAATCTACCCATAGACCGCGTGGTGTCTCTAAACATCCATCTTCCACGTGATATTATTGACATTGCCGTCTCGAGATTTCTCCAGTGCAGCAACTTTCGCTCGATATGCAGCTGCTGCCACGGTGGTCTTAACAGTCGGGCCCTGAGGGAGCTCACAGGCTTCACTCATGGACGCAAATCTTAACTCAGCAGGAGGAATGAAACAGTCCATTGACAAGCCAGGGACATTGAACGCCACCTCCTCAATTGTCCAAGCCTCTTCCATCCTAGTCTTTGTGTGGCTCATTGCAGTTTCTCCGAATCTGAAAAGGGTTACTACCGAACGCCCTGAGTGAGCAATCATAATTCCTTCCACAGGCCTATAATCCTCAAGGAATGAGTTGATTGTTGTCTCCCAGTACACAGCATCACCTCCATTGTTTTGAATGCGGGTCAGATGGGAGTCTTCCAAGTGGACAAGAAGCCCTGTTTTTTGGCTGAAGTAGCCAAACAAAACGTGCCTGATGATCTCTGCAGGCCCTTCACTCCGGGCCTTCAGCGTCACAGGATCAGCACAGAGCTTGAGGATGAAACAATCCTCCCCGTTGATCTTTTTCTCGCCAATGCATCGGGCATTGGTGAACATGCTCGCTGTTGTTCTTGGATCAAGTCCCTGTGACAATCACAAAGCTAACCAGTTAGCAAACAGATCCCGTGCATGGCAAGAGCGCCATTAATCATGAAAAACCGTCCATCAGAAAAGCAGTTTAACCTGAAGGGCACGGCGCAAAGGTCTAACAGGTCCTTTCGCAGCATGTGCACCAAGCCAAGGGGTGTGCCTCCACACAAGCTTGCCGTTGCAACCAGCATGGACCTTGCTGCCACCAAGTGCAAGTTCAACATACCACATGTCTGGATTCATCTGCCAAAGAACAAAGCCGCCGGATTCTGCTGCTTTGGAAGAATTCCGGCTCCTAACAACCCTATTAGCTGTTTCGAACTCGGATGCTATCATCCTCACCTTTCCCATCGCATAAGCATTGTGCATAGAATTTTGAAGTTTTTGTCCTCCTGATGCTGCCGTGTATTGCTGCAATATGTACTGAGCAGATGATGTTTCCTGCAAAAGAATCCCAAAAGATTTTGTTTAGAGGCCTTCGTTGTTGATTGGAATTTGGAATTAAAGAAGAAACCTTTAGAACCAAGCCAAAATGAGGTATCTTTTTGTTGCTTGAAAAGTATATGAAAATGATAGCTCTACTTTTGTGATTTCTGAGAAAACATGTAGTTCTGCATTTACCAAATTACCACTATGGCAGATACAGTAGGTATTAGATGTTCATATAAGAAATTTGGAACTGCCATGCACAATAAATGTTTGATATTCTACTCAGAAACCATTATTATACCCCGATCACACATACAAAAGAAGCCCATTTTTATTTGACTTTCTTGATTGTTTAACAAAATGAAGAGTCGCTCCTCTCATGTAGTGTGTAGCGACAGAAATAAAAGGCCAAAGCAACAGTGGCAAACATCATAGAGAGCAGGGGAGGAAGGTGCAGTCAAGGAACTTTCCCTTCCTTTTTTTTTTGGGTCTTCTCACCTCTTAGGCAGTGATAGCACGCGTAACTTTTTTTCTTTTTCATTTTTTTTTTTTTTGGTTCTCATAGATTGATAGCATGCGTGAAACTAAAGTAACGTATTTTCTGATAAAGACTTGTGCAATCATGAAGATGTTCTCATAAAAATATAAAAAGAAATCGACATGCATAAGAAATCCCATGAATACACGATGCACCTTTCCATCTTTTTGTTTATTCTATCTGCGCTGCAGCTAAACATGAAAAATATTTATTTATTTTAGAAAAATCTTCAAGACTAGACCCATAACAAAAAAAAACATGACGAACCGTATTTCATAACCCAAATCAACACTAAAAACGCTTTAAAAAAAGGAAGGACTTTTAGCTGAAGCAAAAATCAGAATTCAGAACTCAATTGAACCACTTAATCCTTAGTAATTGAGAAGCTTAATTAAAGTGCTGTGCACTAAGTGACAATAATACCATCGAGACACAAAAAATTGAAGAACACAACAAATATTAAGAGAGAGAGAGAGAGAGAGAGAGAAGGACTACTAACAATGGGGGTATCTTTGATGCTCAGATGAGGCAAAGGCTCGGTGGTGCTAACGTGCACCGGGGCGAGCGGCGCGCCGAGAACGCCGAGCAGCAACCTCAGATCGGACCTCTTATAGGCGGAGCACGACACGGAGGGGGCCCTACAGAGCTGCCCCTTCATCCAGTGGCCCCACCTTCCCTCCATCTTTGAATCTCCGCCGTCCGTCCCGTCGGGCCCTTCCTTGAGCGGCGAAAGCGCCTCCGCCGGCCTCAGACTCCCGGATCTCGAGATCAACACCTCCGGTGGCGCCACGTGGTTGTGGTGGCCGCTGTTCTTCCTCCGCCGGAGCAGGCTCGACATGGGGGACCCACTACTCGCCGGACTTTTCGCCCTCGACCTTCCCGGCGACAGCCCCCTCACCACCTCCTCTTTCAGCGCCGAAAAGAACCCCTGCTTTCTCTCCATTTTTACAACTCTGCTCCTCTGTGGGCTTCTCCGTTGAGCTGAAAGCTTCTAGAAGATTAGTTTGGTGTTGTAGTGATCTTCGGCCAAGCCTCTCTCTCTCTCTCTCTCTCTCTCTCTCTCTCTCTGAGGATTGGTGTGTGAGAAGAAGAAGCGACTGAAGCGAGTGAAACAGTGGCCACTATACTTACTGAAAAAGCGACTGAAATAAGAGCCAAAACGATAAGGGAAAGACCAAAAGGAGGAGAGGAGAGGAGAGAAGAAATGAAAATGGGATTTTCAATGGAGTGATATGTGATTTTGATTAAACAAATGGGATATATTGCCGCGAGACACACCACACTGTTGGCTACGGCACAGTAATCGGTTGTTACATATATGCGCTGAAGCCTCTCTCTTTCAGTTCAGTCTTTTTCTTTTTTCCTTCTTCTCCTTTTTGGTTTTTTCTGTTTTTTTTTTTTTCCCCTTTTTTGATGAGGTTTTTTCTTCTTTTCTATAATTTATAATTAATAATAATAAAAAATTAGGAAATTGTCTACTAGTGGTTGTGTGGTATTCCCTTTTTCTCTGTTTGGTAATTGGAAATTGGGCTCTATTGGGTGCGGTTTGGCCGATGGACAAGAGCATGTTTGGTTGGTTGGTTGGGTGGTTCGAGTGTTTTTGGCTCCTTTTTATTTTTATTTGTATTCACCACTCAGACAAATTTCTAGCTTTCCTTTTTTTAATTTTCTATTATATTTCTGGACGGAAAGTAGAAACGGCAGCGTTTCTCGTGGAGCCAGAAGATATGGCAGAGGCCAGACTCCAGAGCTCTGTGTTTACCGCCGTTAGCAACGGTCAAGGGTCTCGAAGTACGGTCAAACGGCAAATTTTTTAATCCAAAAAGAATTATTTTTATAAATACCCCAAACTATACACCTAATGTCAAAACACCTCCTGATGTTTCAAAATGCTTTAAAATACTCCATGATATAAAAAAACAGATCAATATGCCTTTTCTATTCACTTCTGTGTATAATTTTAACGAATTTGCTGACCTCAAACGTTGTTAAAAATTAATTAAGGGCATTAAATAATGATTTGCTCACGTAGCATATATTAAAAATTAACTAAACCAAGTAAGTTCTAATTTTATATATAAAAAAGATTGCATATTAAAAAATAACAATAAAAAAAATTAAAAAACTTCTCTCTTGCTATATTTACAACAACAACAAAAATTTGTCACATTCAAAACCTGAACAAGCGAGATTTTCTGGGGATGTCATCCTTGCATTTCAATATTCTTTTATCTTCCTAATCTTGATTTATGTTGCGATGTAAAGACCAAAAAACCTCAAATCATATCAGATGAGACCTTATGTAATTATTTTTCAAAAATCCACACAAGATTTACAAAAAAAAGAAAAAACTTTCTAAAATTATTTTTCAAACCACCCAACAACTAGACACCAAACCAACCCTCAACCCTCTCCTCCTGACGTCGACAATCCCTTCTTCAGATGGCGATCAAAAGCTTCCACACCATTCTCTTGTCGACATTTAGTAAGCCCTCCTCCCACTCGACAACTTGCTTTTCGCCACCATCACTTACTCCGGCTTCGGTGAGGGACAGAATCGAAGGGTTGAGGGGCGGTGATCTGGGTTCGAGGAATTGCGCAAGACGGCAGTTCAGTTCCTAACTAGGAGGTGCGTTAAAGAGATGCGATTGAGGGTAGAGCCGAAGGGTGGGGGTGTGTGATGGGGTACTCACCACGGTGCTTCAACGCTGATAAATTGTAACTGAGAATTGGCAACGACAGATAGGAGTGGCAATTCGTGTCACGTGTTGTGTTCGTTTTGTGTTTTGATCATTTCTTTCTAAATTTGCAGTCAATCCAAACACGATCTGACACAAAATTTTTTAAAACTGCAATACGAACACAACATGACCACTTTACGAGTTGGCACGACACGACACGAAAATGACCCATGACACGAAATTGACCCGTGAACCCGAAATTGACACGAAAATTGTATAATTTCATTTAGTTTTTTACATATTAGAAATAACTTAAAATTCATAACACACTAAAATACAATAACATCCATTGAAATTAAGCAAATAATAATATAAGATTTTGAGTATAACTATAATGATATCACAAGTTCATAATAAAATAAAAAATGTGTACTGAAAAATATATGTAATTTTAAGTTTTTTACGAGTTTCGTGTCGTGTTCATGTTAGGCGGGTCCAACCCGAAATTGACCAGTGTTTTTCATGTCAATTTCAGGCCGACTCAATTCTGACCCGAACATCTTTTTTTCTCAACCCTAACCCATAAAAATCGTGTCACTTTTGAGTCGTGTTGTCGTATCGTGACTCATATTACCGGCCCTAACGACAAAGCTTCAACTTAGAGGCGTAGATGATGGGTGGGGGGCTGGTAAGGAAAGATAAATTTCTAGCATTTTTTTAACTTAATATAAATAATGGCTAAGATTCAGTGGACTTAGATCAAGGGCCCATATTAAATGAGGTTTTTTTTTTTTTTTTTTTTTGCATTTCATATGTAAATATGATTTAATGGCTTTAATTAAGTTTTAATATTTTAATATTTATGCCATATCAGCAAAATATGTTAAATATACACGAAAATGGATAGAGGGGGCATATTGATCTATTTTCTACATATCAATAGGTGTTTTGAAGCATTTTGAAAAATCAATGGGTGTTTTGACATAAGATACATAGTTTGAGGGCATTTATAAAAATAATCATATAAAAATTAATATTATTTAAGGAAAAGAATAAATTAGTCTTTTGGTCGCGGGGTATGAACATGATTAGAAAAAAACACTTCATTATGATGGGTCTTATACTCAATTATAACCATGCTAAGCACGCACCAGAGAATACTTAGATTTCTGAGTAAAAAAATAATTGGAAAGGGAAAATAAAGGAGGGCAAAGGTATTTGCAATTAATTCATGTAAAACAAGATCCATAATTGAAAATCATGAGCTACATTGTATGTGAAATGAATACAAAGAAAAGTATGATTTCATTCTATCTATTCCTGCCTTCATCAATTAATCTTCACTACAAAGAAAGATGAATTTTCGAAGGTATTTAAAAAAAAAAAAAAAAAGATGAGCAAGCTAACTAAAAATAATTAGAGGAACTGTGTAACAAAGCAAGACGACACGGTTGCAACAGAGTATTAAATTTTTTTTTTATGGACGGAAATATAAGAAGAGACGATATTCTTAGTTATCTTTTATAAACATGTGGTCAATTGTGTCTGGCAACAGAACATCTCAATCTTAGTAGCCCTCGTTCACTTCGCGGATTCGAGTTGAGATGTGATATTTTTTTAGAGCTTTTCACTGTAGCAAAAAAAAAATTAAATGTGACATTTTCTAAGAATTTTTTACTGTAGAAACCTAAAACTGAAAACTCGAATCGGTGAAATGAACGAAATCTTAATAATTAATGAATATTGAATTGATAGCCTGTAAATAATTTTAAACGCTTTCAAGCTTCTACAGAACTCAAATTTAGGCCCATATATCCTTTGCCAAAGAGTTTATCCAAATTGAATGGTTGAATATTTTAAAGCAATTAAAAATTCGAATGGCTAAATTCCAATCTAGTTTTTTCCCATTCTCAAAAGTCATAAGCAAACTGCCATTAAAATTTAAAAAAAAAAAAAAAAAAAGCTACAAATGTAGTTAAATTTCTTTTTTAACAAATATATACATCTATTTTTTTTTTTTTTTTTGTTGTGTTCATTTCAGTTAAGGTGGCCAAGTCCGCTGCCCTGTCCATCCCATGTGCAGAGAAGAAGCGCCACCAACCAACGGCTTTACATGTTGAACTACATACTTTTGACGGCGTGAGGGAATGAAATCTTGGTGTTTCAATTTTGTGGGGCCACTTCGTGGACTTTTCTGGCCATGTGAAGAACATTATTGAATCGTGCAAAGCCAAAACGAAATCTTTGTGCAAGAGATTACTAGTTTTATTTTAACATAATACTTATATCTGTATTATTGTATTAATATGTGCATGTCATATAAAATATATGTACATCATTGTTTATTCAAATGTGCTAGACAAACAGTTATATCCAGCGCCAGCTGAAGGGGGGCCTCCACTTGCACAGATTTGACTCATCTTTCAAGACTTACACTGCTTTAAGGTTCCAAGTCGTTGGTAGGTTTATTGGAGCAGACAACATTTGAAAACCAAAAAACAAAAAGAAAGAAAAACGATAGCGCAGAAAACATTTAAGTCTCGTTTATTTTATCAACTTTAATTTTTTATTTCAATTTTATTATAGTTAAAAAAATCTCACAAAAAATTAAATTTAATTTTTTTCTGCTACAGTAAAAAATTTTCATATAAAATTACATTTTAACTCAAATTAAAAATTTAAATTAACGAACTAAACAGATCTTATATTATTTGCGTGTATTACAACATTGACCCTTCCAACGACCTAAGCACCAAAAGACGGTTGGGTCCGCCAGCACTACTTCTAAATCACGTCGTCAATCACGGGTTGATAGGTTTATCTACCAATTGCATTTTCCAACGATATTAAAAAGCAATATTCTTTTTTAAATTCGTCTTTCCCATTTGGATTTTTCTTGTGGCTCACAGGACATGGAAAAACTGGGAAAGTAAGAAGCAACATGTATTATAGAGGAGATGAGAACAAAAATAGTCGTGTTCAATGGAACATAAAGTGGTGAGAATTTCTTCAAAAAAAAAGAAGAAATGGTGAATTTTTTAAATAAGCAATAATTCATATCACAAATATTTTAATATCGATCAAATTTAATAAAATCTAAAGAAAAGTTTATGGTGGAGAAACTTTTATATCTAAGAAATTATGGTTGAGAAGTATAAATAAAATTGCTACTATTAGTATTTTTCTTTCATACTCTCCTATAGAATATTTGCCTCAAATGTGAAACTGCATGAATCTTGTATTCATTGGATAGTGATGCGGATTGAGGATTTCCATATCTAACTGCCCTTTTACTTAACAATATTACACTTTTTCCGTTCTGTAGCTCCTAAAAAAGAAAAATTAAAAGAGGCTATTAGTTTGAAGTTTGGCCAAAGAAAAAAAGGAGATAAATACTTTTTAGAGTGAATGAGATCGGATTTTTACTCATTACTCTTGATTAATATCCATTCTAATTAAATAACTATATCAATTAAAATGATATTAATCAATAATGAATTATTCAGTACTCCGGGTGTACTACGTCAGATCGTTTATGTGGTACACTCATCCAATGAGAATGTATTATTTAGACATTTTATCTATGTTAGTTTTTTATTTTTATTTTTCTCTTTCCTAATAAGTATTTGCATTAATTGTTGAGTCAAAAACACTTATTTTTCTACCTAATTTTTGTATTTTAATCACTTAACCTTAAATTATTATTTTTATTTTTAAAATACTGTAATCAAATTTCCCTGGAACGTCTCTTCTAACTTTGTTTCTTTTCTTTTTTTAATTTTTTTTTAAACTTAAGTTGCTAACGTATATTCTAAAATAAGAAGAAGAGAGCTATACTGTTATAAATATATATATATATATATATATTGACACAAGGTACCATGAGTGGTACTTGTGTATACATAATGCAGTCCAATTAATATTTATGCTCGAACAATATCTGTGACTCATGACTGTACGTAGAAGTCTTTTTATTTATTTATTTAAATGACGAAATGTAGCTCTGTTCTTCTCATTTATATAAAAAATTTATGTTAGCAACTTAAGTTAAAAAAAAAAAGTTCAGCAAGGGACGTTCCAGAGAAATTTGATTACAGTAATTTTAAGAATAAAATAATAATTTAAAGTTAAGTATTAAAATAAAGAAATTGAGTAATAAAGGCTTTTGACTCAACAATAAAAAAATAAAAGTAAAAAACTAATATAAATAAAATGTCTAAATTATACATTCTCATTAGATATGTATAGTATATAAATAATATGACATGATACACTTAGGCCCCGTTCATTTTGCTAATTCGAGTTTAGAATTCGAGTTTTACTACAGTAAAAAGCTCTCACAAATAATCACATCTAACTTTTTTGTTACAGTAAAAAGCTCTCACATAAAATCACATATCAACTCGAATTAAAAACTCGAATCAGCGAACTAAACGGGCCCTTAATGCATTAAATAATTCCTCATTAATCAAGTAAAAATCTCTTAGCCGAAATCTTAATTCTCAGAACCTTATATCGCAATAAGTTATAGAGAATCCAAACAAATAAAGCATATCAAGTATCTACCCTTATATACTTCCTTCGGTCAGAGGCAAACTCACTCAATTATGTTTTTTCTTTGATTGTTGCTCTCTTAAAGAAGTTTCTGAAATAGGTAAAGATTCCAAATTTCTTAATTAACGACCAGAGTATCAAATTTAAGGGCAATAATTAACAAGATTCTTTTTCGGAACTAGCGCAAGTCTCGCTAAGTTAGTTAGGGAGGGTCATCAGTCATGGACTCGTAGCAGTCCTACAAACCTAGGCCCAGCAAAAGAACGAGAAACAAACAAATAAAAATAAAAATAAAAATAAGAAAGGGCAAGGTAAAAAACTTCAATATATAAATAAAGAATTAAGGTTAGTATCTATTGAGTCTGTTTACTTCACTGATTATAATTTTTAATTTGAGTTAAAATATAACTTTATATGAGAATTTTTTATTATAATAAAAAAATTAATGTGACTGTTTTTTAAAATTTTTTATTATAACAAAACTCGAATTATAAATTCGACTCGCTGAAATGAACGGAATTATAATCTCTCGGTAATCTAACTCAAATGACATGACAGATCTAACGTCCGAGTCAAACACTCAACTAACAAAAGCAATGTTACATTCAACATGGCATCGAAACTGACCTGTGTCTGTATGGAAGAATACAATGTATAAAGATATAAGAAAAAAACAAAACGTAAAAGGAAAAAGGCAAAATTGGACGTCTCATACAATGGCAAATCCATCAGTTGCCGATTTTGCCAGCAAATGTTTGAGATTCGATTCATACACCAACACATGCTACACGCAAAGCGGCTTCGGTTAAAGCAGGAAAACAAATTGCATTAAGAGGTGAGATTCATTGGTTTTCCAATATGATCTTAGCCATCAGATTGTCAGTTGCATTGGACGATCGTACGCAACTCAGATGAGGACAAATGATGCTTTTGGCCCTCTCTCTCTCTCTCTCTCTCTCTCTCTCTCTCTCTCTCTCTCTCTCTCTCTCTCTCTCTCTCTCTCTCTCCTTAATAAAAAAACAATAATCATGAAGGGAGAAATGTTTTTAGTTTTGCACCATCTTATAAAAATTACGCCCCCGTTGATTTGATCATAAAGGGAGACATGTTTAAGAAGGAACGTAAATTTTTAATAGCGTCGCTTATCATTCGTGCATATGTTGAATCTACTAAAATCAAACCACTTTTTCCTAGCAAAAATAAATAAATAATAATAATGATAATAATCAAACCACTTCGCATGACTTGAATTGAGTCGGTGAACTTTTGAATTAGTACAGGTTAAAAAATCTCAAACCAAAATTTTGAATTAAGTATTCCCAATCCTTGAAATCTCTGTTATGTATACATATATTAATTTTCATAATGAAGACTGTACTTATTGTTTTATTAAAGTTCGTTTGTTTGATGGTTGTAATGTTATAATGTAGTTTCTAGGAGTTTAGTGCAGAAATCCAAGTCCTAAATTTAGAGGCCAACTCCGCAAAATATGTACAAACCAATCCCCCAAGTCTAATACTTTTGGATTAGATTAGATTGAGTAAACTTCTGAATTGGGTTAAAGATTGAATTTCTTAATTCCGAAGTTTTGGATACGCTTCTATTTTCTAATTTCTTTTGGTCATGAATCTTAGACATCGTTCATTTCACCGATTCAAATTTTACTACAGTAAAAAGTTCTTAAAAACAGTCACATCTAACTTTTTTACTACAGTAAAAAATTCTCACATAAAATTATATCTCAACTCAAATTAAAAACTTAAATCTGCGAACTAAACAGCTACTGTGTTTAAGAAGAAAAATTCCGTTAATTCTCTCATTTATCAGTGGTGTACGGGCCAGTCTTCGTTACCATGCTATTATAATTGGGTATTGGGCCCATTATAATACCACCCGTGTGCATAACTCATATATATACTTCAATCTTTGGCCTGCTAATATTTCTGGAATATTTTTCTTTCAAGAAGTATTAGCGGAATCTATGTGCAGTTAAAGATCATGCACAATCAGATGGGGTGAAAGAAAGTAAGAAATTCTCATATAAAGATAAAATAAAGAAATATTATATATATATATATATATATATAAAGGAAAGGGACAAACTAGAGCAACAGACTTGACTAACATGCATAATTAGCATGACTCTGGGCTATGCTTAATGTTTTGAAGTTGAGTTGATCTGCTTGCAGGAAAGACGGGCGTAAATTGGTATCAGTAATCTAACAAAGGCGAAATGTTCTCCTCCGAATATGTCATGATCAAGTTCTAATTTTGACAGTCCCAAAGTTCTTGTTTGGTCATTCAGAAAGACATAAATATTACGTCAAATAAATTTCTTCCATAGACGATCGCGACGGAACTGCATGAAATGAACGATCCTTTTGTTTGTTGGCAAAAAAGAAAAAAATAATTAACAATGACGAGACGAATAATCTAATGGCGTTTGGAGGTCATGCGCCAATCTAATCTACGTTTTGCACTACGGTTCTGGTAGAGTATTATATACGAGATTCAGTTAGCTAGCATACCTGAATTGTCCTTTGAAGACTTGCCTAACCACACTTAATATTGAAGGAACCATGTAGTCATATTTCTACCAGAAAAAAAAAAAAAAAAAAAAAAAAAAAAAAAAAGTCTCTGCCAGAGACTCATCTTTGTCATACGAAAGGATTTTTGGTGTACAAAAGGAGTGGCCAACAACGTATATAGAAAGTTTAGAATTGAATATTTGTCTAGTTTTAGACTTCAAAAAACGTAACCCCAATGCTTTTCCACTTTTGTTTTAGTCAAGGCTGGCCAAATCATTCTTAGCTAGACATATGTAAAGATCGAAAGAGGTTCCTTTTTTTTTTTTTTTTTTTTTGAAAAAGAGATTGAAAGAGTTTTATACGAGTAGTTATTGATTAATTAGTATCGAGAAGGGTACCAAAAAAAAAAAAGAAAAAAAAAAAGAGCAGTACATTTGTTGATTCACATCTTTTGGGCCATCTTAAATCCAAATACACATTATTCGATTCCTGGGTCGAGAATTTGAACTTCAGTTTTCTCTGGTTTGATGGAGGGCAGAACTAAGGCCCAAAACAAGCCTTTTTGCAGTTGAATAATCTTAATAAATACCTCTTAAAATAGTATTTTTATTTTTTACTCTTGATTTATAATTTTTTTAATCAAATAATTATATTACAGAAGTGTATTTATCAAGAATAAGAGGTAAAAATCTAAACTCATAGGTAAATTCTGTAATAAAAGAGTTACTAGTCACATTAGCAACTAAGAGCAGAGTTACTAGTCACATTAGCAACTGAGAGCCTCATTAGATTAGACGATCCGTTGTTGTTGTTATATATATATATATATTTTTTTTTTTTTCAGCACACAGAGATGAGGAGATAATACCGTTGCCATAAATGAATCTAAAATGATCCTGAAAATTATGACTGGAAGGGAACTTATGAGCACTTAAATGTCATAAATGCACCTCATTTTCTGTGGGGATTTTTTTTTTCTTTTTCTTTTTTTATTTAGAACATATAGAAGCAAACACACAAAAGTCATAAGTAGATCGACTACAAAGATCCTCATGAAGAGGTGACACTGTTGTTGTTGGAAAATCATCTTTCACAACCAAAAACAAGGGTGCTTGCTCTTTAATTTTTTTAACGTTCTCAAATTAGTATTTATTTGTATATATCTTGGGTCGATAATGCCCGTTGGTCTCGTTCTTCTTCTCTCTATCTCTCTTCTTTCTTCTCTCTCTCTCTCTCTTTATTTTTTTATTTTTATGTTGACATCATTCAAGTTAAAAAAAAGAACAAAAAAAGAAAAAAAAAAAAAAAAAAAAAAAAAAGAGAGAGAGAGAGACTATTTAAAGAAGCAAACACGGGATTGACTTTTAGTTGACTATATACTTGGAGTATCCATTTCCCACTAACTCATGTCGGCACAATGAGAATTGGCTTGAAGAATATACCTTGTTTTGTAACCAGATCACTAACATAAGTGTAAGTTATCGAAGATATATTATAATCTCAAACTACACTTGTGCTACTCGAATAAACAAGTTCTCATATGACTACTGGAAAAGAGTACATGATTTTTAGGGCTTGTTCTTTTGCAAATATTTTTGAGTTAAGTTTTTGAGTTGAGTTTGAGTTATAACTTGAGTTGAAGTTGTAACTTGAGTTTGCGTTTGATTGTGTACATTTGAGTTATGATTTGAGATAAGAATCTTTTTGAGTTTGTGTTTGAGTAAGTTAAAACTTAAATTTGTATTTAGATAATATTTTAATAAAAACTCAATGCTGATGAAAAATTTTAATAGGGTATATGGATATAGTTTTATTCGTCTTTTCGTTGTCAACGCATAGAAAAAAAATCATCTCAATCAGAATTAAAACAAAAAAGTTTTAGCATTTTTAAAGATAGAAAAAATACTGTTCATTAATTTGAGTTTGAGTTTCTGAACTCGAGTTAAAGGGGAAACTTGAACTCGAGTTTTAGTTTTAAACTCGAGTTCGAACTCAAATTTAAACTCGAGTTCAAACTTAAAAGAACATTAACTCAAATAAAATTATAACTCGAGTTATTTTTTTTTAAATTTTTCACTCAAAAACATAATTGTCGAACAGTGACTTGTGATTGTGATTCAGTACTAATATCAGTGGGCCCTCCACTATTCCACTTCACAAAAAAATGATAACAAGACCAACGCATTTCCCCTCATCCTGCTATTCGTCAAGTACTGTGTTTAGTAAATTAGAAGAATATATATATATATATATATATATATATATATCCGTTCTGATCAATCGTCACCTTCAGCCGAAACTTGAAAGTCTAATGGAAAAAAGCTTAAAATATCTTTTCTTTGGTAATAAATTTTCCCAAGAGATCAGAACATTCAGTTTATATATATATGAATAATTATATGTTAAAATTAAATTCATTTAAAAGTGATAAATTAAGATTAAAATTATTTAGATTTTAATGTATTTAATAAGATGTGAACATTTAATGCGTAAGTATTTAAGAGTAATTTTTATTTTTATTATAGAATAAAATAAAAATATCAAAAGATAACATTAAAAATTATCTATATATAGTGATTATAATCCTAATATTATATGTGACATTTTATTCTTTTTAACATCTAATTATGAGAGAGAGAACAATAAAAAAACTAAAATTTTTTTTAGAAAAACGTACTACTATAAAAATAGACCATACAACTCTAAAAAATAATTTATTATCATAAATTTAAATATATTTTTATTTATTAATTTATTAATTCTTAATGATTTAACATAAACATTCTTAAGTTTTATTGGGCGACAGTTTTCACTAAAAGATATTTTCTAATAATCAGCTGAAACGCCAGCTGGCAAATAGATCCTAATAATATTTTTCCAGTAATAAAGAAGACAAAATTTTCAGCTTATGAATCACAGAAACACTTGTTGTCGTACGTACACGTTTTGCATGGACCAGGTAGCCAGCTAGCGTATAGACTATATAGCTAAATATTTGATAGCCCACGAGCTAATAATTCTTTTTTGGGGAACAACATTTGAAGAAAAGAGAATGTTTACTGGAAATGGCGCAAGTGAGCTTGATAACTATGGGTTCAGATAATCAAGTACAGTATTATGAAATCACAAAGCGAATGTTTAATTCATAAATTTTAAATTATAATTTAAAATTATTTTTAATTTATATATATTTTTTATGAAAAAAAATATTATAATAAATTATGAATTATGATTCGAATTAAGGTACGAACCCACCAATTAAATAATCCAAAAGTTATTGCCAATTACTAGGCTTGCGTATATATAAATTATAAACTAAGGACTTAAATCTAGTAAACCTGCAGATCAAGCCAGCAAATGTTGGATGCATCTCAAATACACAAATCTTTTTTCTTTCTTTTTTAATTTTGCTTTGAAAGTACACAAATCTTTTGAAACATACAAGAATACTTTTTATTTACTTATATTAAATAAATTATCGATCGTATGACTTTATTTATGTATACTAATACCATGCATTAATCTAGCTAGGATTAATGCAGATACTAGCTAGCACATTATGTGTTTGAAATATTAGAACTTTTTCAGTTTATCGATTCGAATTTTTTATTTGAATTGAGATATAATTTTATGTGAAAATTTTTAATTATAGTACTAAAAAGAAACCATGCAGAAACAACTCCGTACTAATCAATTAATGAAACGGGCCCGGCATTCTGGACAAAAACAAAAGGGTACTGAAAGCACTCTTTAGCGTCACTTTCTGATTTTATTCCAATATAGGAACCACTTTGATGAAATCGATACTAATTCTTACCTGTATTTCTTTCTGTACAACTTTCTAGCTGTTTCTTTCAAGTTTCAAGCAACAAACCCCTATAACTTATTAAACCATTACAATTCCTTTATACATACGCACTAATTATAATGAGGGCTAAAAAAAACTATATAATAAGTAAAAATTAGGGCACTTTTTTTTTTTTGGCTAGAAAGTAAAGAATATTGCACTAGTTAATCAAAACTTACCAATTAAATAAACACCGTGCATCTAAAGC
Organism: Morus notabilis; assembly: GCF_000414095.1. Lineage (NCBI taxonomy): Eukaryota > Viridiplantae > Streptophyta > Magnoliopsida > Rosales > Moraceae > Morus > Morus notabilis. Next base: position 114,007 of record NW_010365008.1, on the reverse strand, counting down.
TAGCGTTTGAGCTCTCAAATTTGAAATCCCTCAGTTACGGCCGGAACGGATGTATTTATATAGCTCATTAACAAGTTTGTCTCTTCTAAACCCAATGTTTTGTTAGAAGAAAAGAAAAAAGTAAACGAATATAAAATTAGCTAGGAGTACTAGTACGTAGTATGAAAATAAACCTTTTCATATTTTTTAAGGGATTTTGTAATTGTTTTTTTTTTTTTAAGTTTATTTTGATCAGATTGCATATGCACTATCGAACGATGGTATGTACCCTAGAAAACTCCAAATCAGAAATCAAAAGTAATCATACTCACATGCGCTTGATATTTATTGAGCAACAGTATGGGGACAAAACAATTGATGTATATGCAGCTGTCTCCAACGTTGTAAGAAAATTAAAGAAGTCTTATAGCCGTGTAATATTCCAAACATTTAACATACTTCAACAACAAAACAAAACGTACGAACACACAAAAATGTGGCAAGCTGAGTAAATTTATTCCCACCACTTTCTCCCCAGGAAGCCGCACAGTAGAGAGTGTAAAGGCTAAGAGAGTCAGTAAATTTGATCCTAAGTCTAATTCAGTAAGGCCAATTTTGAGAACCGACATGTCACATGACTCGGCAGTAGGCACACTTAAAAGTAGCAAACCAAAAGTCGGGGCCGACCATCCACATTTCATGGCATGTACTAAAATTATGTATGAACCCTTTTTTCTTTTTTCTTATTTTTATCTATTTCTTGCTTTTTTTTTTTTTTTTTTTTCCTTTTCTACCTCTTCGAGAGTGTTCTTAAACCAATCCATTACTTGAAAAATGTAATCTATTTGTTTTAGGTGTACCAACCTAAGCCATTAACGAAGTACTTTACAAGACATGTGAAATAGCTCAAAACCATAATTGGGACTCATGAAAAACAGAGAAGATGATGTATAACATCTTTCTATCATAGCTCATGCAATAACGTTGTCAGGCATATTTGAAGTGGGGCTTTACAGATCATGGGTCTCTTTATTTGGTTTTGCCGCGTGGAGCCGGCCAGCTCTACACATTTATTTTGTGCATATATCATTGTTTGGCGATAAGATTGGTGGCAATGGAAAAAAAATAAATAAATGAAGATAGGAATACATTAAGAAACCTCTGGTTTCATTGACAAAAACGGGAACCTTCTAGCATCTAGGTCTTGTAATGTTAGAAGTTAGGTTAATCCTCTAATGGTCTTCGGACTTTTACCCTCAATTCTACAATTTGTTTTCCTAATTTTTTAAAACGTCTCTGGCTAATTTTAATTCAAATATATCACTTTGTTTTATTTTTAACCCTTTTTTTAGTTAGATGTTAAAAAAAAAAGAATGACGGAATATATATGATATTGATATTAAATAATCTTTATTTTTACAAAAAATAAAAAAAACGGAACATCCATCCTTATTTTTATTTATTTATTTTTTAAAGAAAACCGTCCATTCATACCTTGTGCTTTTTTCAGCATCTAACTTTTTATGGATTTTTACATCTAATTGAGGAAATGAATAAATTGAGATAACACGGTTAAGTTTGGAGCAATTTAAAAGTCAATAATTAAAATTAAATTGAAATAATCATGCAAATTGAATGATTTATAATTCCGATTTGCTTAATGCATATTGCATTATTTTTAATTTCGTAGGTGTTAATAAGATAAAACCTACTAAAAACCTCGTATACGTATAGAATACCATTAAACGCATTGAAAAATAATAATAATAATAAAAAAGAGGAACTCGGTATCTAAAGCGTAATGGTTAACGTGGGTAGGAATACAAATGCACGTTAGGTTGGGATCTAAAATTGTGAGAATAATGTTCGTCCTGGTAATCCACTTGAACTTTTGTTTGGCGGACAATTATTCTAGATAACAATAAGATTAGCTTCGGAAACTTCACGTAACCTTCAAACTTTCAGCTTTGAAATAAGACAAATCTAGCTTCACGTAACGGCTTTCTTTTTGTTCCCCGTAACGTTGTTAATTTACAAAGAAGGTCCAATTACTAGATGCCACGAAAGCAAAGTAGTCACCATAAAAGATGCAACACCATTGATCTCTCTCTTCAAGGAAAAAAAAAAGAAGAAGAAAAATCTACCAAAAGAAAAGAAAAGGAAAAATCCGATTGGTCTTTCACAGTCCTCATAGAGAATCATCCAGTCAAATTGCAAAAACCAACTTACAGTCTGTAATCCGCTGGAATATAAATAGGAGTTCAGCAAAAATGAAAAAACAAAAAAGAAAATATCCGTTTAGTTCATAGATTAGAACTATGTGATTAGAACTATTTTCAATTTACGTATATTTTTTATGAGAGAAAATATTGTAACGAACTACAAATCATGATTTGAATCAGGGAACGAATCCCTCTACCAAACATCTACAAAGTTTCACCAACCCTACGTCATTTCATTTCTTATAAATACCCCCCACTTGAAGTCATTTGTATCCCACACCAAATCAATTCCTTTGATATCCAAAAACTTGCCTTTTTTCCTGTATCATCTTCAACACATTCATCTCCTTTGTGCCAGTTCTTGTAATTGTACACTTGTTCCTTCAAAAAATGAAGCTCGTTTTCGCTGCTTTCCTTATTTGCCTTGTCCTCAGCTCCTCTTTCGTTGAGACCACAATGGCTGGTTCAGGTAATAATATTTATAGTATTAACTTCTTAATTTAATATTTATAGTACTTGGTAATTTGGCTTACCAGGAAGAAGAACAAAGTTCTTATATTCTGGTGATCATTGGGACTGATTATGGTAGAACACTTGCAACCTACATCATAAATTATTCCATGTATATTACTTGAATTTGCAGTTTGACAATTTTTTTTTCTTTTTGCTGTTTGATAAATATATTTAGAGTCTGTTTAGTTCACTGATTTGAGTTTTTAATTCGAGTTGAGATCTAATTTTATATAAGAGTTTTTTATTATAGCAAAAAAGTAAATGTAATTATTTTAAGAGCTTTTTACTGTAGTAAAACTTGAATTTTAAATTTGAATTTGTGAAATAAATATCGCGCTATATATTTAAGATTAGCTGGATGAACGTTATAATATTGGTTAGAAATTGTTGGAATATATGCAGCTTTCTGTGACTCCAAGTGCGAAGTAAGATGTTCAAAGGCGGGAGTAAAGGATCGTTGTTTGAAGTACTGTAAGCTGTGCTGTAACAAGTGTCAGTGCGTTCCTTCTGGGACGTACGGACACAAGGACGAGTGTCCTTGCTACAGGGACCTCAAGAACTCCAAGGGCCAATCCAAGTGCCCTTAATTCTATCTCTACATTAATTCTTCCTTCATATATATATATATATGCTGATATATAATGTTGGTTTGGGAGCTAGAATGGATTGGACCCTATATACAATTTAAAAAGTTGTATCAACAATAAATGTTGTCTGTTGTAGTTTGCCAAATTATTGTGTTTCTTTTTTTTTTCTTTTTTTTTTTTTGTGGTCAAGAATATTGGATATAGAGAGATTATTCTCAAAATGAAAAAGAATACATACTATTGGGAGAATAAAGGGGTCCTATTTGTTTGTATTATTATTATGATCAATATTCTGATATGAATTTATGTACGTGATATTGGGCGCGACTAAAATTCTATGTTATGCGATGTATTTCAATAGATCTCTCTTTCTCTTTGATTCTTTAGCGTGACACCTACCAGGATCCAGAATGATCTTACGTAAAAGAAAACCAAAAATGAAACTTTTGTGGATGGCACGGCCGTTGTGGTATTTGAACAAATTCAAAGCGCATGATACAACGTTTCCTCACTCTCTATCTCTCTGGCTTAGTTTGGTAGGCTTAGTTTGGTAGTGCTGTAGACTTTGAAAAAATTACTTTTAGCTGTGCTGAAGAAAGAAATAGTTGTTATAAAAAGCAGTTGAGTGTTTGGTAAACTATAATTATAGTAGCTGTGTTAGTTTCAAAATCAGTGTAATAGCGTTTGGTAAATTATGAAGTTAAATTACTGTAGATAGTTAAAAATTACGACTATATTATATTATACTATAATATAATATATATAATTACAATATAATATATATTTATTTTTTTTAATATAATACAAAAAAACTATTATTATATAATATATTATATAATTATAATATAGAATATAATAATATTATTAAAATAATAACTAAAAAATTAAAAATAACAATTATATTATATTATATTATACTATAATATAATATATATAATTACAATATAATGTATATTGATTATTATATTTAATATAATACAATAAAACTATTATTAAATAACATATTATATAATTATGATATAGAAT
>NW_010365008.1:104942-109470 GCF_000414095.1 Morus notabilis | reverse complement strand
ATATTATAATTATATTATAATTATAATATTATATTATTAAAATACTTATAATATCATATTATATGATAAAATAATAATATTAGAGTTATTAATATAATTATGATATTATTTGTTACAATATAACTATTATATTATATTATGAGTCTGAATTTTAGTTTGAAAAGATTGTAAATTTTAAATTTCATTAGGGGTATTATTGGTATTATGAAAGTTTCATTAATTGTACTATGCTGATTCTCGCACAATCTAAAAGTTAAAGTTGTCTTTAGGCTGCTTCTGATTTTAGTTGTAGATTCTTAAAAAATTCTTCAAAAAACACTGCTGAGTAAATTTATCAAATACTAAAATCAGCTTCTGCTACAAGTAGAAGTTGATTTTAAGAGGAAAAAACAATACCATATTAAGCCTCTCTCTCGTTGAATGTAAGTACTATATACTTTTGACATGGTTTATTACTTATTACTGGACTCTGGGAAGATTGGAAGAGAGGTGATCCTAATTAGAAGTTCTAAATTAATATTTAAAGAAAATACTAGATAGTGGCCATGATGATGAGCCAATTTAATTAATTATAATTAGTTCAATATTGTAGAGTTTCATTGCTAAGGGTTGAAAAATGGGGTTGGTGCGTTGAATATGATTCTCCAGAGGTTGACTGAATTTATGCTAGGCAGAATCACATGCGGAGAAGTAGTGCAAAATGGCTTATCAAAAAAGGGGGAAAAAAAAAGAGTAGTATAAATAGCCAATAATATTTATGATTGGTCAATTTGATCTGATGATCTCTCGGATGCATTCCATGTGAAGTCCTACCCCAATTTGAAAGCCTTTGACCCACCACAATTACGTCAATTTTCTTGTCTTTCTGAGGTTCTTGCCAAATAAAAAAAAAGTGGGAGCAGATAAAAACTATCAGATTAGAGTCAATTCCAAATTAATATTTATATCCGTTAATTATTATACTATTATATTCTCACTTGGATTTATAGGAAAATATCTGTACCAATTGATACAGAATCTAAGATCTAAGAATCGTATAAATCAAATGAGAAGACAGTTTTTTAGTTAATCTTTCTCACATTTAAGAGAGTGCTACTGGGAGAAAATATCTTTGAAAAAATTTCTATGAAAAAAGTTATTTTATTCTATCGATAGAATCTATTGTTTTTAATTTTTAGATTAGTTTTTTAATTATTAGATTTGTGCATATACGTATTAAAAATTTACCGCGTGCAATATAAAACTATAAAACTGCTAAGATTAGATTGCTGAAAAAACTTATCTAATAGTTTAAACACAATTTTTACCGGTAGAGTAAAAAAAAAAAGTCTTTTCCACGTAAATGCACCCATTCTCTTTAATCCATGTTCATATTTTTAGAACCTAATCTGCTGTAGAATTTACCTATTAGAGGAAACATGTCAGCTCACAGATTGTGTTGGCTGCCTGTTAAGTTCCAAATCACAGTTAGATGAATTATGACAAAATCAGAAGGGAAACTAACAGAAAAGGTTGATTGTATTAATGGCGGAAATTGGTTACATAAAGAATATAGGGATATTCGAGAGATCTCTTGCTCTCTCTAAACTTTCTTCTCTCGGAAGTTTCACAAACTGAATGAATCATCTCTTATTCTATCTCTGTTCTATTTATACTCTCTATCTCTTATTACTCTCACCAAACCCAAGGACTAACTATTAACCACTTGCTGACTCAGCCACACCCTTTCTTTCCTCGAGTGCCCCATCTACCTCAGCAACTCCTTGAATTGTCCCTCCACTTGCACTTCCCGTTCCACTTCCTTCAGCTCCTGACCTTGTCACGTGGTGGTGCTTCCTTCAAGCATACGTATAACGTACGAGAGGCTTATCATTACCCCCGCCCCAAAGACGCACCTTGTCCTCAAGGTGAAAATGAGGAAACTGTGCATCAATGGCAGCATACGATTCCCACGTATCCTCGTGGGCAGGCAAGTGAGCCCAACGAATCAACACCTCTAAGTCAGAGCGACCCCCGTGAAGCATGTGGCGCACCCCCAACAGAGCAGCCGGCTCAGCGTACAACTCCAAGTCACATGTCAACTGAGGTGGTAGAGATGAAATGGCATGTCCCTACTCCACTGCCCTACGTAGCTGAGAAACATGAAACACAGAGTGAATGGTAGCCGACTTTGGAAAAGCCAAGCAATAAGCGACTGACCCCACACGGTGCGTGATCCGAAAAGGGCCATAGAAATGAGGGCTCAACTTCTCATTACGACGGCGAGCCATGAGACTTGACGGTAAGGATGAAGCTTCAGGTACACCAAATCTCCCACGGCAAATTCCACATCCCGTCGTTTACCATCCGCCACCGCCTTCATCTTTTGCTGAGCACGAAGAAGGTGGAACTTAAGTAAATCCAACATGGTGTTCCGATCCCGTAACTGCCGCTCCACCGAATCCACCGGGGAAGTTCCCACACTGTACCGCAACAAAGGCGGAGGAAGTCGGCCATAAACCGCCTGAAAAGGGGTCATGCGGGTGGCAGTGTGGAATGAAGTATTGTACCAATATTCAGACCAAGCCAACCATTTACGCCACTGCCCCGGCTTAACAGAGATAAAACACCACAAATAAGTTTCCACACACCTATTAACCACTTCGGATTGCCCATCGGACTGCGGATGGTACGCTGTAGTGCGTGAGAGAGTAGTACCCATCTATTTGTGTAAGTCAATCCAAAAATAGCTAAGAAAAATATGGTCGTGATATGATATAATGGTGCGTGGGACCCCATGCAACCACACTACCTCTTGGATAAACAGCTTGGCGACCTTCTCAGCCGAAAATGGGTGCCTCAAAGTGATAAATTAGCCATACTTGCTCAAGCGGTCAACAACCACCAAGATAGTGTCGTACCCTTTCCGAACGAGGAATGCCCTTAATAAAATCCATAGACACATCTTCCCACACCTGCTCGAGAATGGGCAAAGGATGTAGTAGCCCACCAGGAGCCAACGTGGATGCTTTACACCGTTGACATATCTCACACCGTGCCACATACGCGGTTACATCACGTTTCATGCCGAGCCAAAACCAATCGGCCGCAAGTCGGCGGTAGGTCTTCAAGCCCCCCGAATAGCCACCCAACACCCCGTTATGATAAGAGTGTAAGAAACGTTGTACAACTGGAGAAGTACGAGCCACCACCATTCGTCCCTTATACAACAAGCGGCCTTGTCGGATAGAATACCCCGGGTACGCTGCCGGACTGTGGGGTAATTCTGACCAAATTTTTGCTACCCGTTCATCCTATAACAATTGTTGATGGATTTCTTCGGTATTAACAAACATAGACGCCGACATGGTGGCCATAGCTAGGCCGACTGCTAGCCGTGATAATGCATTCGCTGCTCTATTCTCCACCCCCGGCCGATACTGGATCTCGAAGTCATACCCTAGCAGCTTGGTAAGCCACTTTTGATGTTCCATGTTAACTAAGCGCTGCTCTAACAAGTACTTCAGGCTACGCTGATCCATCCAGATCAAAAAATGATGCCCAAAAAGATACGGCCGCCACTTTTGAACGGCCAAAACAATGGCCATCAACTCTCGTTCATAAACGGACTTATTCCGCGCCTGAGTACATAAGACTTGGCTGAAATAAGCGATAGGGTGCTGATCCTGCATCAAAATTGCCCCCACTCCAATTCCTGAAGCATCTGACTCGAGAACAAATGGCTTTGTGAAATTCGACAGAGCTAGCACCGGCACGCGCGTCATGGTAGACTTTAACCTTTCAAAGGCCTGCATTGCCTCCGCTATTGGGAATGGTGTCCTAGAAGCATAAGATGTAATAGGATATTCATTATTTATTTAATAAAAGAGTTTATTCATCATTTTATGTGTATATATATTTGTGAATATTTTATGAATATCAATGAAAATTTCATGATTATTGATGTGACCTTAAACATTGTATATAAGTGTTATATGCGAGAGGATAATGTTTAAGGATAATAATCAAAAAGCAATGTTCATAATGCATTTAATCAAAGTTCAGAATCTTTAATTAAAACATTACTAATACATGTCATTCCCATTTCGAATGGAACGGTGTTATCCACACTGTTAATATGGTGAGATATTGAATGAGTGTATTTTCATAATAAGATTATGTGGAACAGGGACACAAACACAATATGAATTTCTAATAATTTCTGTTAAGTATAGAAATTCTAATTGAGTCTACCAATGGTCATATATAGAATGATCTTAATCTTGAGTTCTTAACAAACTCCTATTTATGGATTTGTGTCTTTTGATTTACTCGGTACAGATTCTGAGACCCTGAATTATATTCCTTGTATTTTAGAGACATGATGAAATAGGTAGCTAGAATGTTATTATACGAGATGGAATCCATTCCTTCTTGAGAAAGAAGTAGATAAATAATTCTCTTGAGTGTTGATTCGGTACTTGCATTAGTAAGAGCGCTATGGTTCATGAATGTGTTTTATGAATCACTATCCATTAGAGAATCAATG
>NW_010365008.1:94855-104677 GCF_000414095.1 Morus notabilis | reverse complement strand
TTGTAATTCTACCAGACACAAAGGGCAAAATGAAAATTTTAGAATTACGGAATTCTAAAATTAAACACTCAAAAATAATTAATTGAGAATTAATTATTATTTAAATAATGTGATTATTAAAATTTGAATTTGAATTGTGAACATAATTTAAATTTATCCTTTTAAACTTATTTGATAAGTTGTTCAATTTAGGATTCAAACTAATTTAAGTTTGACTTAAATTTGAATTTGAATTTGAATCAAAATTGGACTGCAGGATAAATGATGATTTTCTTTTCCTTTCCTATCTGTATTTGGCGCCTACCACATGGATAGGATCACCTAGGTTGGCCGGTCATCTTGAGGATAAGGAGTAGGAGACTTTTGTTTCAAATTCAAATAAGAGATAATTAACAAGCTTTATCTTAGAGATAGAGATTGGATTCCTTCTAGAAGTTTGATTTATACTATATAAATAAGAGAATGATAGAAAATTGTGAGACACAATTTTTGACCTATATTTCTAAGTGTGGCCGAAATTCTCTATAGAGTGAGAAGAAAAATATTTTTCTCCAAAAATTCCACATCGTGCATGCGTTGGTGTTTGTAGAAATTTGAGTGTTTATTCTAACATGTTTTGTCTCAGGTGTGCCCACACACACGTCTTCGTAGATTCTAGGAATTGACGTGGAAGACATTGGTTTTCTAAACATAAGGCTTTGGAGCAAGGATTGTTCAAGGTCAAAGAACTCAAGTTATCATCCTAATCGGCCGTCAGGTATTATTCGTAATTGAGTTCTTAATAAATAAATTAATGTGATTAATTTATTCGTGCAAAAATTAATATAATCTATAGAGTATCTCAAAGGTTTTATGAAAATTTTTATTATACTTGATCCGCTATCCCCACGCTTTCGCATCCGAAGTCGATTCGGAAACCAACATCTGCATTCCATCGGAAACTATCCTTCCGGAGCAAATTAATTAAAGGACCTGCAATTTGACTATACCCCGCCATAAACTTCCAGTAATAATCCGTCAATCTGAGAAATCCCCATAATTCCTTCAAGTTGGAGGGAGGCGGCTAATTAACCATGGCCTCTATCTTAATCGGATCAGTCGAAACACCCTCAGCAGATACAATATGGCCAAGGTATTCAATTGAACGCTGCCCGAAACTACACTTCTTAGCATTGGCATATAATTAGTGTTGCTACAAAACCGACAATACCTGACCAAGGTGGAATCCATGCTCCTCCAAAGAGTGGCTGTAAATGAGTATATCATCAAAAAAAATGAGTACGAAGTTACGGAGGAAAGCGCGAAGAACGTCATTCATAAGCAATTGAAAGTCGCCGGAGCATTCGTAAAATCAATGGGCATAACGAGAAATTCATAATGGCCCTCATGTGTACGGAATGCCGTCTTCGGCACGTCCCTGCCTTTCATTATAATCTGGTGATAACCTAACTTAAGGTCGATCTTCGAAAAAATCATGGCCCCATGTAACTCATCCAAAAGTTCTTCTATCACCGAAATCGAAAAATGGTCGGGGACCATCTCTCTGTTCAAAGCACGGTAATCCACGTAAAACCTCCAACTTCCATATTTTTTCTTTACTAACAAAACTGGACTAGAATACGGACTGACACTTGGCTGTATTATGCCCGCCGCTAGCATCTCCCCAACCAATTTCTCAACTTTCATTTTCTGTATATGAGGGTACCGGTATGGTCTAACACTTATAGGGGAAGTTCCCTCTTTCAAAACAATAGCATGGTCTTTGGTTCTAACCGGTGGCAGTCCTTCTGGCATTTCAAAAACTTCTTCGTATCTGCTCAACACCATTTGCAATTCCAGAGGAACTTTCTCCTCCTTGACAGACTGGTCCGCACCAAGAGTTCCTAACTCTACCCAAACCCCTTGTCCTTCATGCCTCAAAGCTCTCATTAAAGCCTTCAGAGTAACCGGCGAGTTGTTTAACCCCGGATCTCCCCTTAATGCCACCTGCCTTTCTCCTAAACTGAACTTCATAAGCAAAGTCTTCCAATTCACAGACACAACCTCTAAGGTTTCCAACCATTGGATTCCTAATATCAAATCCGAACTTCCTAGTTCTAATGGCAAAAAATCTTCAACTATTTCAATCTTTTGCATGGAAACTAACACTCCCCGGCAAATACCCTATCCTCTCACCACTAACCCGGTTCCCATCACCACTCCGTAACCCCCCATCTTATCCACCGATAATTTCAATTTCTGAACCAAATCACACGAAATGAAATTGTGGGTAGCCCCACTATCTATTAAAACAATTACCCTACATCCATGGACGACTGCCTTAAGCTTCATGGTTTTTAGTGCCGTCACACCAACCACCAAATTGAGAGATAATTCCACCATCTCCTCTTCTACGGGTGCCTCATCCCTCTCTTCCTCTGCTTCCCCTTGATTTTCCTCTTCTCGGACTATCAAGACTTGCAGCTCACGGTTCGCACAACGATGGCCAACGAAATATTTTCCATCACATCGGTAACACAGACCCTTCTCTTTCTTTGCTTGTAGCTCGGCGTCGATCATTCGCTTAAATGGTGCTGCTCCCGTGCCCTGGTTGCTTGACTTTCTTTCCTCCAAAAACTTCCCCTTTTCAGTCGACGCCCCACTGAAGCGAATTCCACTTCCAAAACTGGAAGTTGTTGGGCCCCCTTTAGTTTCATTTAAAAAATTCCCTTTACCTCAACTTGAGTACTGTGGGCCTTGCACTTTTGGGCTGCGTACCAAGAGGTTACACTCTTCCACCCTCTGGGCTACTTCCATAATTCGCCCCAGTCCCATGGACTTAATCAATCTAATTTCTGCACGTACATATGGTTTCAAACCATTTACGAAGGAACTCTCCAGAACTTGCTTGGGAATGTCCCTCAACAGGGCCGCCAAGACCTCGAATTGCCTCTAATATTCCCTTACTGGCGATTCCTGTCGTAGCGACAATAATTTCTCACACAGGTTGCCTTCCTGCGTTGGTCGGAAACGCTCAAGGATCATCACCTTCAATTCCGCCCAATTCTGAATCACCCGCCAGCCATCCTCCCATTGAAACCATGCCAAAGCTTCTCAGTCAAGACTTACAACCGCTACATCCAATTTCTTATTCTCCATCAAACCGTTCATCGTGAAATACCTCTCAGCCCTAAAGACCCAACCATCGGGATTTTTGCCGTCAAACGTCGGCATCTCCACGTTGGTGCATCCATTCCGGCCGTCTGAGGATCCTATTGCTCATGGCTCCATAGTTTCATCAATTCCTCCATTCTTGCCAGCAGCAAGTCCATACCTTGCTCTAGCCGAGGAATCTTCCTCAATTCCTCTCGTACCTCTTCCAATTCCCTCGCAAACTCTTCCCTCGTTCCTTCAGCTCTCTCCTTTTCATGGTCGTCAGTTCTCCTCGTCATTCCAGAAAAGTGCTCTGATACCAAAATGTTATGCTCCAAATCACAGTTAGATGAATTATGACAAAATCATAAGGGAAACTAACAGAAAAGGTTGATTGTATTAATGGCGGAAATTGGTTACAGAAAGAATATGGGGATATTCGAGAGATCCCTTGCTCTCCTTAGACTTTCTTCTCTCAGAAGTTTCACAAACTGAATGAATCATCCCTTATTTACCTCTGTTCTATTTATACTCTGTATCTCTTATTACTCTCACCAAACCCAAAGACTAACTAACTATTAACCACTTGCTGACTCAACCACACCCTTTCTTTCCTCGAGTGCTCCCTCCACCTTAGCAACTCCTTGAATTGTCCCTCCACTTGCACTTCCCGTTCCACTTCCTTCAGCTCCCGACCTTGTCACGTGGTGGTGCTTCCTTCGAGCATACGTATAACGCACGGGAGGCTTATCACTGCCATTTCTTCCTACAAAATATAATTCACATTGCCATACAAAAACAGACATTGAGCTGGTTTCCAATTTCCCAACGAATATATATATATGTATGTATGTATAGAAGCCACAAGAAGAGCTATGCTTGTAACCTTCAAAAATTCACGAAGTTATTTTTGCATTCAGATTGATTAATGTAAACAATATATTGGACACCAGACATTTGGCACTTTTGTTTCGCTTTGGATAATAGCTTTGTTGGTTAGATGTTGACGCCATTTCATGATCCGTGCAGAATAATTCTTAAATGAAAACCAAGTAATTTTGACCAGTCATTTTTCATCCATTAATTAGCAAGTAATTAACTTTCACTTTTTTTTTTTTTTTTTTTTTAAGTTTAGAGACGTGATTTGATACAACTTCAATCCAAGGACCATTTGCAGAGAAGAAAATTTAGGGACACTTCATGAATTTAATTCCTTTATATATTATATATTTCTTTAATTTCGTTATACAACAGGAGGGATTGCAGATTTCATCTCGTATGATCAGAATCGAGTCACCAGTATTGGAAATAAACTTCTTAAGCTGTCTATAGAAGGATTTCCTCACTATATTAAATTACACTATACAAAATCGATCATTCCTGGATAAAGATTTTGTTATGAAGTGGCTGAAGCTCTTGCTCAGGTACAACGGCACCGACAGATTCTTGAACAGCGGCTCCAACAGGCTCGTAAGAACCCACCACTTGCCTTCTGTGTCTCCAAAATAACCACGTTCCCAATGCCAATAGTACAAAAAATAAGGTAGCTGCGACTCCAACAACCACCATCCATACATGTTGCTTCCACCATGACCTGCAATTCTCCAAAAGACCTCTAATGTGACTAAAGAAAAGAAAATGTTGCATCAATTTGCTAAGTTCCGTGCCAAGTTTAGAATGCCCGTAAGGAATTGTAAATAAGAATAATCCAATTGACAAAAAATGAACAAAATAAGGTTAAAAAATAACCCAAAAAGAAAAGTAAAAAATCACGTGGATATGGAACTCTCTTTGCAGCACCTCTCCCTTGGCATTCTCAATAAGTACATGCTTACCTCCATAACCATGTAAATCGTACAAAGATTTTCGGTAACAAGGTGTGTCAAAATATGAAAAATTAAGTCCAAATATTTCCCCTAGAATTTTGTAGTTAGCGGGAAAAAAGTCCAAATGCACAAAACTGAAGACCCTTGCATCTCTAATTACTTGATAGTCAAGTCAAGCCTAAGTGTAATTCCAGGTTTGTTGCCAGTCGCCCGCTCATGTGTATTTAAAACAGACTTTATGATTCATGATGTTAATTCCAGTTATTACCTATTCATTTGATAGACAGAAAATAGAAAAGGAACAACATGAAAAGAGAACATACTGTTTCCTTTGAGGCTCGACTTTTAATTCAACGAGTTGGTAACTACCGAATTTCTCAGGAAGCTGCAAATGATGTTCCTTTAAGCGCAAAATAATGTTCTGCACGTACAAATCATCTTTAGATTCAACATAAACCAATAGATGGAAAAGCTCCACCTTTTCAAGTTTATATACTTAAAAAGTTAAATGCCATGCATGACATTACCATTGCTGTTGTATTCGAAAAGTAGTCGGCAGACTCAGCAGGGAAGATGGTCCATCTAATAATGGAATAGTTTCCTTTAACTTTTGAGTTCATCAAGTGAACCTGAAAACGAACACCAGGTAGTATGAACAGAGAAAGTTAAGTTTATTTCTGGAACAACATAAACAAAGTAATAGAGATAATCGCACTTATAAAGGACTAAAATAGATCTCACTCGGGGTGATACTAAGTTGGGTACGGATATTCCAACTCCAATCTACTGATTGATTGAATGAGAAATGTTTAAACCAAAAGAAAAACAAAACAAAAAAATGTTGGTATCTAAATCTACGGAAGTTTTATGTGATGGCAAGGCGCCTATTAAGTTGAAAGGAAAGTTCTATATGACTGTAATCTGGCTAGCTATGTTATATGGTAGTGAATGTTGGGCTATTAAGAGACAACATATATCTAAGATGAGTGTGGCAGAAATGCGTATGTTAAGATGGATGAGTGGCCATACGAGAATGGATCGCATAAGGAATGAAGTTATTCGTAGTAAAGTAGGTGTAGCACTAATAGAAGATAAGGTGCGCGAAAGCTGCTTGAGGTGGTACGGGCATGTCCAACGTAGACCGCTAGAAGCACCAGTTCGTGCTTGAGATGACATTCTTATACCTAATACTAGGAGGGAAGGGTAGGCTAAAAATTACGTGGACCGAAGTCGTTAGGAAAGACATTCTAGATCTAGGCCTTCAAGAAAGTTTAATTTCGAACATAATCATGTGGAAAAGTGAAATCTATATAACCGACCCCAATTAAGTTGGGATTAAGGCTTGTTGTTGTTGTTGGTATCTCAATCTCCTTAATTTCTTCTTCTAAATTCATTCCAGTTATATACTCACATACTCTCTCCAAAAGGTTTAGAAATATTCAGTTATTTTAATTAGAAAGATAATTGAGAGAGAGGGAGAATTTATTTCACAGGTAGATTACAAAATGTGTTTTCAATAATACCAATTGTCAAAACAAAAATTTTGAAGTAGTGTACTATTATAGGAAGTCATGATAACCCAATTATACCTGCGAAACTTTAACTTCCAATTCGTGGGCAATGAACTCCGTAAGTTCTGTGAAATTAAGTTTCACAGATTTATTGATGCCAAGCATCATATCAAACGTTATTAGTCCTATCTGAAATTCACCTACATGTCAAATATAAGAGTTGTCATTAGAAACAATAGCCTAGATGGAAATGACACAATCTGACAGCAAACAAGTATAACTTTGGCAAGAAGTGCGGAGCGGAAAATGTTACATCTACCAGTAGCAACCAAAGACATAGTACTCGTACCTTGTTTGAGCCACAGCTGGTACAAAGTAACAGTACTTTAACAAAATAAAACTACATGCTCGAAACTTACTCTACCTGGAGAAACGGTCTGAGGTGATCCCTCAGGAGCCTCGCTAGGGGGAATTTCTGTGCTTCTATTCAAGCTATCAAAAACTAAGGGAGGACCTGGAGGAGGACTAAGATAGTTCAATCTCATCCAAAGTTCAGAACAATTAGTTTTCCAAAAACCAATCTTATCATTTTCTCGATCATAAGTCACAAGGGTATTGCGGACAACAATTCCTGTAACAATTAAAACAATTAAACAAAGAAAGAGTAAGATACATCTCTCCAATTATTAAAATGGCCAACATACAGAGGCAGAGAAAGGAGGAGGCTCTATTGCTTGCTATGGGTACACAAGGTGGACTCAATCTGATCCTAGTGTTTTCATCTATGATAAAACAAAAGAATACAAATGTCTGAATGAGAGAAGAGATAAAACATACCTCCCAAAAGAGTAGTTGCATCAGCATTTTTAAATATTCCCAAGCAATATGCACCACTAACCTTTGTATGCTTTTAAGAGAAATAGTAGAAAGAAGACCAAGAAGGAAAGAAGAACATCAGAGAAAAGATACACAAATATGGATACATAACAATCATAAAAGTTCGAACCGCAATGATTCAGAATATCTTCAAAATCATTATATCTCAGATTTTCACCAAAAACTCATTCTTGACTTTGAAAAGACAGTTCTAGAAAGATAGTTACCCGAAACAAGTAGTTTTCTGGAGAAAGTAACAACTTTTGC
Source organism: Morus notabilis (assembly GCF_000414095.1). Taxonomy (NCBI): domain Eukaryota; kingdom Viridiplantae; phylum Streptophyta; class Magnoliopsida; order Rosales; family Moraceae; genus Morus; species Morus notabilis. Next base: position 97,065 of record NW_010365008.1, on the reverse strand, counting down.
CCGTTGCCAAACACCATATCAACTTTCGGAAAAAATGTTGATATTTGGGTGACATCCCTGTTGAAGGTGTCCAATAATTTAGATGCGAAACCAAGCAAACTAGTAAGCAAACAGGTAATATTCCATCAATGCAAGTTTACAAGAAAATACCTTCCAGCACCCGAAAAACAAATATCCTTATAATTTGGGTCAGGACCGTGGATTTGTTTTAAGGAATGTAATTCCCTCATAATCTGCACCAACCAAAAAAAAAAAAAAAACATCTTTAGAGGCGGTATCAATGGATGGCCAACTAGAATAAATTCTTGATATCAGTGGATGGCAAACTGAACTAATTTCTTCATGTCAGAAGCCTTAAAACTGAAAGAAAATTAGCATCAAATGCAAGTAACATTTTAAGCACTTACGTTTACCTAGTCAATTAAGTACAGAATAGCTCATTAAAAAAATCAATTTTCTAAAAAGGGCAGCTTATTGATCAAGCTCCAACTTATATTACAGCTGGTGTCAAGACTTTTAAAGTTAGGCAGGTATTCAATAAATCAGCAAAAGAACGATGCCTTACAGCATCCTTAAATGCATGAAATGCTTCCTCTGGGAGATAAGCATATGTCGTTCCACTATCCAAGACAGTTCCATGCTTTCTATCAAAGACCTTCGGGCTTAACTTCAATGGCTTGCCAGCCACATGTATCTCCTTCAGATCGATATTGTAGTATGGACTGTGGTCATCCAAAAACTAAAGTATATGTGTGAGATGCACAAAAAAAAAAAAAACATATTACACAGTTACAAATTAAACTTGTAGATGCCATTAGAATACTACCTGCGATAAGGGTCTGAATGGGCAAATACCATACCAGGTGGAGAAGAGATACCACCAAGAATCATAGCACCCCCACCAACACCCATCCCACCATAACATAATGAGAATGAGTCACCAATAACACCCTTGTCAACAAGTTGATCCATCACACTAAGCCGTCCGCGACCCAAACCCATTATGCCATCAGCACGTTGGCTATATAAATCGCCTGTTTCCATAGTTTCACAACCAAAAACTGCACGCTGTGGTGAAAGTGGACTTTCACTGCCAAAAGAAACGACGTCCTCACCAAGCACACCACTACTTGAGCTCAGCTCAGCATATCGCCGCTCATAAATGCACTGAACCCCTTTGCTATCACAATTACAATTCATATTGCACTTTACAGGTTCATAGGTGCTAGATGAATTCGGTTGGAACCTAGGATCCTGAATCATGATAAAATTTTATTCAAGAAAGAAAGAAGTCTTAACATTAGGGATAAGGAATTTATCAGCTTTATTACACTCAGGACGAATTGAGTTGATTATTCCTAATCCTAACTCATAATTTCCAATGATTCCCTTTTTCTACCTTCAACTGAAGTTCAATAAAATTATTACGGTCTCATTCATCATGAAAAATAGCTATCTGATACTTATCAGTCGAGAGAATCATGACAGAAAAGAGAAATGAGTCACCTAAAAGCTTTCCTAAACTGTACGCAGACTTCAGTTTCACGTCTTCAAAATATTTAGGACCCAAAAATTGGATAAAGAACAATATCCAAATGAACTAAAACTGAATCATACAGAATTGATGACAAAACCGAACCTGATGGTTACCACACTGTTCACAATCAGCACAGGGCACGTAAGTCACAGTGCTTCCTGTATCAACAATTAGAGCGAATTGCTGAGGCGGCGTCCCAATCCATAGCCGCGTCGTATAGTAGCTGCGAAAAATAAAGTAAAACAATAAATAAATAAAACCTCGAAAATCATATTTTCCGAAAAAAAAAAGACCTAAAAACTCAAAATTTCAAAGACAATTCAGGCAAATTCGAAGAAGAAAACCCGTTGGAGAGGAGGTCGTCGTAGAGCCTCATGCGAGCGTTGGAAGTACGAGTACGAGGGGGGTCCGATTTCTGAAGACGGCGGCCCTCGAAATCTCGCCGGTGGAACGACGATTTAGGGGAGGAGAGATAGAGCGGGAGGATCATCGGCTGCCGGTGAAGATCGGAGGCCTGGAGGTCCTCGGAAGCCGAAGCGGCGAACGCGTCGTCGAGGATGGGCCCGATTATGCTGAAGATGACGACGAGAAAGGTAATACTTGAGCGAGCCATGGTAACGGTGAGTGATGGGGGAGGAGAACCAGAGGACCGGAGGAAAGTCCTCTGCGCTCC
>NW_010365008.1:94386-94824 GCF_000414095.1 Morus notabilis | reverse complement strand
GGGAAAGAGAAACTTCCAAATTCCGGTGAGTGAAATTTCTTTGTGCTTTCCGCTTTATATATAATTTGGCCGGTGAGACTGAGGACGAATATTCAGATAAGTTTTTTTTTTTTTGCTAATCAGAATATTCAGATAAGTTAACGGCGCAACTATAAGTAACCGGACAAAGCCAGACCTACTTGGGTCAACGGATGTCTGTAATATCTATTTGCTTTTTTTTTTTCATTTTTTTTTTTGTCTCTTTTCCCGCTTGTTAAAAATGTATGTGAAAAAGAATGCATGAGTTTAGAATTTATTTCAAAATAATTTTATTTTCTGTATGAAAATAAAAATAAAAATATTTTATTTTTATTTTGAAATTATTTTTGAAAATAAGTTTTGTAGTTTTATTTTGAGATTGTTTTCAGTTTTAAAAAAAACAAAACTGAGGGGGGGGGG